>NW_027040560.1:5052500-5282500 GCF_037179485.1 Ochlerotatus camptorhynchus | reverse complement strand
TACTAAGGTACGGAGGTCCAGCCTGGATTGAAGCGCTGAAAACGAAGCAGAACCAAAGGAAATTGAGCAGTACGTTCCGGCTCATGGCTATGCGAGTCGTGAGTGCGTACAGAACCATTTCGATGGAGGCAGTATGCGTTATCGCCGGTATGATCCTAATCGGCATCACCTTGGCGGAGGACTACGAGTGCTATATGACGAGAGAAACCCAAGGAGTACGAAAAATGGTGAGAACGGAGTCGATGGCTAAGTGGCAGCAGGAGTGGGATGCAGCAGAGAACGGTAGATGGACATACAGGCTAATACCGACTCTTTCGACCTGGGTGAACAGGAAGCATGGAGAAGTCAACTTCCACTTGACGCAGTTCCTGTCTGGTCATGGCTGCTTCAGGAAGTACTTACATCGGTTCAGACACACAACGTCACCCTTCTGTCCGGAGTGTGGGAATGTGGAAGAATCACCAGAGCACGTGGTCTTCGAATGTCTTAGATTTGATGATATGCGAGAGGATATGCTCGCCCTTAGCACGGAGAATGTCATCGAAGAAATGTGTCGAGAGGAGGGCACCTTTAACGCCGTCAGCAGAGCAGTAACGCAGATTATGTCAGCGCTGCAGCGAAAATGGCGAGAAGACCAACTAGAAAGTAGTAATGTGCTCACACAAGTGCGAACTGAAAGCCGAAGCCGGGAGAACTCTCCGTCATAGTAGGCTGTATCCACCACCGGGGATAACCGAGTAGAACGTGACGCTGGGAGCTAAATGGCTCACAAATTGGAGAGACGATCAGCGAACTGGAAGCGCCAATTAGGTGAGGTAAAGCGAGGTGCGTAATGCACGGCCCCCTCCGAAGTAATACGACAAGTGGTTCCGGAGGAAAAGGGCAAGGCGTCTAAGGAGGTTTTAGTGCGGTAAGAATCCCACACACCGTGTGCGCCCAGTCGTGAAGCAGTGGCACGATGCCTTTTGGAAGGTTTCCTCGTTGCCAAAAAAACACACACACACACACACACACACACACACACACACACACACACACACACACACACACACACACACACACACACATACACACCGTCGGGGAGCACACCATAGCCTCGAAGCGTGTGTTAAAGTACCTAGGAGTGATGATCGATGACCGGCTAATCTTCAACAGCCACGTCGAATATGTCTGTGAGAAGGCTTCGAAGGCCATCAACGCGGTAGCTAGAATCATGCCGAACAACGCTGGTCCCAGCAGTAGCAAGAGGCGTCTTCTGGCCAGCGTGTCATCATCGATACTGAGATATGGAGGTCCAGCCTGGGTTCCAGCGCTGGAAACGAAGAACCAAACTGAGCAGTACGTTCCGGCTCATAGCCATGCGAGTCATGAGTGCGTACAGAACCATCTCGTCGGAAGCAGTATGCGTTATCGCCGGTATGATCCCTATCGGCATCACCCTGGCGGAGGACAGCGAGTGCTACAGGCGGAGAGAAGCCGGAAGAGTACGGAAAGTTGTGAGAGTGGAGTCATTGGCTAAGTGGCAACAGGAGTGAAACACGACGGAGAACGGTAGATGGACACATAGACTAATACCGATTCTTTCAACCTGGGTGAACAGAAAACACGGAGAAGTCAATTTCCACCTAACGCAGTTCCTGTCTGGCCACGGCTGCTTCAGGAAATACCTGCATCGGTTCGGACATGCAGTGTCACCCCTCTGTCTGGAGTGTGGCAAGAGACGTACTCCAATTTCTCGGATAATGATCGTGATTATGAATATTTTTAATACTTTCCTGACTTTTCGAGTAATGTTGGTGTTAGAAATATTTATGTTCAAGATATTTTGACTGGTCTGTAACCGTTTGGTCACAAATTCATAGGTTTTTGTCATTTATGTTATATATGCAGAACCTTCACGTTTCTTGTGCAAGAACAGCAGTATACCACAGAAGTGATAGGGTTCTGTACCGCTGTGAAAATATTGTGCCGTTACGTTATGTCGACAATAGAACTACAAACAACCATAGAAAACTAGGATGACGGGATGAAAGAAAATTGGGGAGAAGAACGGCCATTGCACAAAATCGGGCTCTTTTAATATCAGGCGTCCGTGTGCTAAGACGCAATTTAATTAGCTAAGTGCAGTGGTTGGTGTTTTAGAACGTGAACCAGCGGTCCTAAATGGGAGCTTTGTGGAACTCCTGAAGTGACATAAACGGGATTTGATTCCATTGCATTCAAGAAAAAAATAATTAATTCGAGCAAATTCGTAGTTGTTGCACGGCCTTTAAAAAAGCCATGTTGCATAGTAGTTATTCTGTTTTTAATTTGAAGAAAGAGTTTTTCATTTACAATCGCCTCCGAAAAGTTTCGGAATGCAAGAGATAATACTATACCACGATAATTACACATGTCCGATTTTTTGCCCGATTTAAAGATAGGCACTAAAAACGAGTTTTTTTTTCATATCTTAGGGAAGTTTCCGGATTCCAGTGAAATATTGAAAATCCAAAACAGTTTTCATAAAAACTGGTGGAACACCGTCAGGGCTAAGACCTTTAGATGCATCTAAATAGTTTAAACCCTTTAAGATATCATGAACCATGATGTCACTTGAAAATTCCGGATGAAATCCAAAATATTCACGGTCACGGTCCTCTTCTGAAAACGTAGTATAGTAGTAGTTCTCATCTACCCTATCGTCCCAATGCATCTTTGATGGAAAATTATCAGATTTTAATTTGGTTTTCACATAATTGAAGAAGTTCCTAGGACAAGATTTTATTTCAAGTTCAGTTTTTAAATAATACTCCTTAAATGCGGCCAAATATAACTGATCGCAAATGTCTAAATAGTATGCCAAAGTTTCTTCACTATATTTTTTTATAAAATGTATGCGCTTTTTGCATTTTTGCATGACTCTGACGTCTTCTTCTTTTAGTTGGCACTTCTTCAAGTATTATTTCAAACAACACATTGTAGAATACGTCAACTGCACATTCAACAGTTCCTGCAGGTTTTAATATTGCTTGCCAATCGACAATGTTCAATTTATTTCTAATGTTATCATAATTTGCTGAATTGTAATCAAAGATTTCATCAAATTCGCAGTCGTTGGTTCTTTCATTTATATGAACGAATAAAGAATATTCTATTGCTGTGTGAAACATTTCATTTCTCCATATGGGACTTAACGATTCAGTCACACAGAAATCTTCATAAGTATTTGTTAACAATAGGTCTGAACATCAATTTTGTTGATTTTTCACATGGTTAAGCTTAGCTTAGCTTAGACTGACTGCACATATCAATGGTTGCTACTTCGTGATTGATCAGAATCAGTGAAATTGTACAATGAATCAACTGAATGGGGCTGGGAGTGACCGTCCATTCTCATTGTACAAGTTTCAGTGACCCCATATTTTGTAGATCAATAACGGCGCCGGCCACGTCCTTGCAATCAGGTGGGAGTAGGGAAGGAATATTAGAGTGACCTTCACGTTTTCGTCTCTCCTTGTCATTCGGAAGACAGCGATTGGGGCTAGTTTGTACCGGTTGATTTCAGCTTCGATCATCTTGGGGTCGAAGTTTGATGACTGATGACTACCTTGAAGGGCTTTTCACCGGGGATGTCATGCGTGAAGAATTCCGCCTTGGAATCCTTCAGATATTTAACGGCCACCTCGTACTCCGCTTTCGTACGGAGCATCACCTTGGTGCCGATCCTGCCGAGCTTAAACTCAGCTGCAACGCCCAGCGATGAGAGATCGCCAATCAGCGTGTTGAGTGGTACTTGCTTCACCACCAGTGGAGGAAGCTTGACTTTCGCCGCACTCCGGCCGGCAGAATTCTCGGTTTCGACGGCGTCGCCGACATCACCGATGTCGCTGGCGTTCGTCGCGGTAACATCGTCGCGTCCGCTCGTACCATCGGACTGTCCTTGATTCTTCTTCCTCTTTTTCGTCCGCTTCAGCGGGACTGAGTTGGTATTCCCAACATCGGTGGGAAGAGTAGCGTACCTATTTGAGGTAGGTACCGAGCTACCCTCACCACTGTTCTTCTTCTCCGCTTGGTCACGAAGTCTGCTTCGGGAGCGCTGTCTTCCCATCACGCGATGTGACCGACACTACTGACGACGCGACGTGCAGTATATCTGCGAACGTTTGTAACAAACTATAGGTTAATCGAACAACTCGACAGAGCGAGCAAAGACCGAACTATACTGCTTGACGTTCAACCAGAGAATGATGATTTGTGATTTCCCTTTCATAGATTACAAAATATAGTACCTGACACTACAAAACATGTCTGGTACCTCTGTATATGCATTTAGATTAACATTCGAAGTCCCTCCTTTTTTACATATTCTGCACAAACGATACTTTCCGCCCCGCCTTATTCATATAATTCGGAAGGAAATCCTGTGAGGGGTGAGCTATTTTGAGTGCATAATGTGTAAAGAAGGAGGGACTTCGGTTGTAAATCTAAATGCATATATAGAGGTACCAGACATGTTTTGCACTGCACTGTCCTCTGTGAACAATTATGTGTAGTTTCCGATATATGCCACCGCCAACAACAGCAGTGACATCTGATGGAACATGAATGCAGAAACTTGACAAAATGATTAATCCGTTTTTCCCTCGGCTTTCATTCCTCTTCTCACGATTCGTTTCTTTTGCTTACTCAATCACCCTTGTAGTGCCGTCAAAAAGAAATGACTCTTATGTTGGCCTATGGATCTAAGATTGGGCCCATCGCTAAAAATCTGCTATTTATCAATTTTATCCAGATGAACGCGTCATTGGGACGGTACTAATGGATATTTTCGGTTGCTACTGAAAATTTAATCGATTACTGAATTTATGTATGAGCCCAAATTAGGGGCATTTAGGCCGACATTACATCCATTTCCCCTATGTTACCAACATTTATGAATTATCTGCCAGTAAATGTTGATAAAATTAATTGATTATTGTATTATCACACTGTATACCATGAAAAAGCAGCCTGTTTGTGAGTTTTTGCCTGTTTTCAAGTAAAAAGTTATCATAAAAAACAAATCGCCAGCTGGTATTTCCCGGCGACTGTACAAATAAATACAATTAAACAAAATCATCATGCAGAACTAGCTAGGATTTGTTTTACTTCATGTTTCACAAAATTGCTTTCGAGTGTTATGACATCGTCTCCCTCTAAGTTTACATTTTGACATAGGACTATGTCTCTCGGCAAAATATTAGGGATACAATTAAAAAACAAAAACAAAATCGACCGCGTTACCAAACGTGGTCAGGTTTTGACCACTTATAACTCTGTCAATAGCGGATGGATTTTAATCCTAAACAAGCCAATCGATTGGTAATTTCTCTACAAAGCTGCAAAATTGAATGCTTTATTAATTTTCAATAGGTCACTATTGAAAATTACATAAATGTCCACCTGTCGCAATGGTTATCAAAATTATCACCGATTGCCTGCAAAAAGTGATTTTCCTAACATAGTCGGAAAATATTGATACCGAGCACGTAATCCTACGTCAAACCTACAGTCGAGTCTTGGATACAACCTCTTACTTTTTTTTCAATTAACGATAGTGTGGATTGTGAGGTGTTGTGATCGATTTTCTGGCCCATACCCTTGACGACGATGGTGACTACGACGACTACAGTCCAGCGAGCGCTCGCTGCGGTTTCGGAATGATTCTGACGATGAAAGGCCGATCTTGTCGGCAAGATGGCGGTACCACCGCTCGGTGAAATTCCGGCAATGGCGGATGAAGCAAGGCTGACCGAGCGTCGGCTGTAGTGCAATGGCGGGTTGGTTTTACCGGGGCTGGTATAGCGGTTTGTAGAGATGGTTCCGATGCACAGGCGCTTTCTTCCGACGAAGACGGTGGACGACGGCAAGGCCGCCCTCTGTCGAACCGGGAAGGGAAATTCTCCTTGGCGTTTAGGGCCTTCAGCCCGAGAACGATGTCCTTTACGTTTAGGTCAAGGTAACTAAATGTCACCTAGATCGTAGCGTGCAATGGCGGTCCTTGACTCGCCAACCAGAAAGCAATTTGATTGGATAAAAAAGGTCCTAGCGAGGAGATATCATCCATTAGTGCCGTTCTTCGACCAATTTCGAGGAAGACTTAGACTTTACCTGTATCTGCTGAATTGGTGATTTACACTTCACCTGGATTCACTACTTGCACTTAGTATTCTGTTAGAATGTACTCCACAGACACTTCTGGTCTACACGCTCGCCTGAGATAAAGTGAACGATGGCCGTTCTTTAAGCATCGCAGAACCCTTCAGCTAACGGCGCCGGTGGTGTTGTGGTAAACGTGATTACCTCTCACCCCAGCAGGCCTGGGTTCAATCCCAGTCGGCGCCGCCGGGATGTTCTGAGGCATAACATCTCTGATCACGCCTTCCTTCGGATGGGAAGTAAAGCCGTTGGTCCCCGGTTCATGAGTTGATGGGTCGATAGGTAGGGTCCAGGTGTGGGAGCTGCCTTCCTGGCACGTCGGTAGCATTGGTGCTCAGCACGGAAAACAAGATCGACGGAAAAAACAAACCAAAGGAAAAAAAAAGAACCCTTCAGCTCATCACCCGTGACTCCGTGTCACCATTTTGCCGCGGCCATGCACACCTTATACAGTAGTCGGCCGTTAAGCCTGGCCGTTAAGCCTGGCCGTATCGTCTGGTCAGTGGGTTTCTCCGCAAGTGTTATACAAATTTACTTGAATGCTCGATAACATAGTGCATATTTAAAATATTGTATTGGACCTTTATAAGCGTTAGCGTTAGCGTTAGCGTTGTTATGATATACTTCGTAGATTGGATACTAGCGAGACTCACGTCTCTTCTGGAATTCTCAGTTAGACTACTTTCAAAAATAATGCTGAGGAGTAAACATTGGTTCCAATCTAAACAAGAGTAACAGAAGCATGACTGTCACTATTCCCGGCCACGCCCATCTTTACCATAACTAGGGATAGGGAAGGAAATGTTGATGTAGTACTTACTTAACGAGAGGCCACCGACTTAGCGACACCCTCATAAGTGCTACGGAGTTGGAGGGTTGGGTAGGGTATTCGGTTAGGATTCACCTCAAGTTGGCGATGCAACCAAAAGTATGTATTGATTATTTGTTGTTTATTTAATCTCTCGATAGCCGGCTATCGAAAGAACATATTAATTTTGTTTAGTGATAATGAATTTTAAGAGTCATGATGGAGAGCTTGGGATTAAACCCATGATTTTCTGCTCAGTAAACAAAAACGATCCCTCCAGGGTCATCGAGCATCTCAGAACCATAACGCTTCGCGACAATACAGGACTACGTTTTCGCTTGATATGCAAATAGTTTCCGAGGTTAATGTTCAATATCAAATATACAAATGATGGTGGCGATTTATTGTGCTGTGGAAGAGCTTGGGGTTAAATCCATGATTTTCTGCTCAGTAAGCAAAATCGATCCCTCTAGGGTCATCGAGCATCGCTACGAATATATGGATGAACTATCTATTATTGAATAACTATTATTTACGATAATTACATGAAATAAATAAAATATAAACTACAAACAAAACGTGACTGCTAAAATCTCAAAAAGATATTCTCACAAATATATTTCACGCCACCAGGAATCTCAAAACCATTAGACGTTATAATGATACACTGCACATGTTAGACACAAGAAGAGGCCAAAAAGCAAGCGTCCGACACACAAAACCCGTCAAATCCACTGGCAGTCACAATCAACGATTCTACGAATCGCGAGCGCTCACGAATCATAAAACCGCCAACTGCGACACCCTGAAAGCGAAATTGATAGGCTCAATGCGTCAAACACCCGCCCTCCAATCTCCTCCCGCATCCAACAACACAAATCTCCATTACAACATCTAACGAATTCAAAACTCCGAAAATCACTCATCTATAGCAAGTGAGTGGAAGCATGCAACCATTCTTCATGATACACTTTTTCTGCCTATCTTTCTATTAGGCCTGTGGACATGCGTTAGCTTCGAAACTTCTAACCAAATTGGGAAATTTTTCAAATCACGAAAAAAAAACTTGAAAAAAAAACTTTTAAAGGTAAACTACTACAAGTAAAATAAATATTGATTATTTTACGCAATACCGAGCAAGTAATATTAAATCTCTTGTATCGTATGCTAATGCTAATTGACTGTAACAAAAATAATATGCTTAAATAAAATAAAATATTAATAAAATTATATGCAAAATTTACTAGAAGATCATTGCTTTATTGGTGAGAAGTTTCTAATAAGCCCTCCCAGTTCCTCTGTATACAGAACAAATCTGATACTATAATCAGAATTGCTCAGTCTGCATGAAGCAGCCGATTTCATCAAGGAAGTTCTATTAACAACCAAGAATTAATCGTTTGAGGCATACTGAAGCATTAAGAAGGTAATATGTGTCACTATAGGAAATCATCATCGTTGCAAATATAAAGAAATTAAACATAACCCTTTGCTTCAGTACCGTCAACCTCCATGTCCATGGAGAGGGATTGTATTGGACCTTTATAATATAACGGTTACAACCCCATAGGGCTGTCCCTTGTAGTTTTTATTCGAAAAAAATGGCATTCTGAGACTAATGCCTTGTTCAGACTGCAGACTTATAACATGCTAAAGCGCTATCTTGATGGTGGTTTCTGTGTTGCAATTGTTTGACAACCGTTATAACTATGTAGTCTGAACGTACTAGGGAAAATGGATCTAATGTTGGCCAATGGATCTAAGATTGGGCCCATCGCTAAAAACCTGATATTTATTAATTTTATCTATATGAACGCTTAGCGGCGGTGGTGTAGTGGTAAGCGTGATTACCTCTCACCCCAGCAGGCCTGGGTTCAATCCCAGTTGACGCCGCCGGGATGTTCTGAGGCATAACATCTCTGATCACGCCTTCCTTCGGAAGGGGGAAGTAAAGCCGTTGGTCCCCGGTTCATGAGTTGATGGGTCGATAGGTAGGGTCCAGGTGTGGGAGCTGCCTCCCTGGGGTAGGTAGCATTGGTGCTCAGCACGGCAAACAAGATCGCCGGAAAACAAATCAAGGAAAAAAAAATCTAGATGAACGCGTAATTGGGACGGTACTAAAGAATATTTTTGGTCGCTATTGAAAATTTAGTAAATTGCTGAGTTTATGTATGGGCCCGAGATAGATTATGGATTACATCCATTTTCCCTATAAGGAAAATTTCGAAGTAGAGAGTTTTAGTTGATTTTGAACTATTTTTTTATATTTAATACTATTTCCTGGAAAAATTTAGCCAAACTCAATCTTTAGTAGAACATTGGTCATATTTTTTGTAACGTTTTCCTACTCTACGGGCAAAAATGGGCAAACATTTAAGGCCCTATTCTTATGATTATTTTGAAAATCTAGTAGAAACCGTTCGGCATGTAACCGATCTTTTTGTCAGTGCGAACCTGAACCTGACGTAGGGTTTAAAAACAAACGATCAAACTGACGTTTGTCAGAAAACAAGCGATCCAGGTTGGAACTGAATAATAAACAAATTCGCTATAAGAAACCGTTCAAATCTTAGGCGACACAAAGAACAAAACTATGATGAACCCAAATAAACATGCGCAGCAAATAGTCTTCACAAAGTACAAATCGTTCGATATATGTCGCTTTTTTTGCGCCAGACTCAGTTTATTATTTTCCACCGTAGCACTTAAATCTTTCATCATTTGCTGCTGCTGCTGCTGTTCAGCCATTTGCATTTTTTTCTCCAAGCCCGATTTTACATTTTCCATCAGTGCATTTAAATCCTTGCACGTTTTTTTCTGCTGCTTTTCGGCCATTTCCAATTTATTCCTTAGACTAGATGTGTCATTTTCCACGGCTTTGACATCTATGTTTAATTGCCTGTTGGAGTCGTTCTGTGTATTCCGGTTGTCCATGAAGGATCTAATCAACGCTTGTAATTCATTCCGCAGTTCACTTTGCTCATTTTCAATTCTTTTAACCATTTGTAGTTGTTGCTGAATCATTTCCAATGTTTTCTG
This sequence comes from Ochlerotatus camptorhynchus, assembly GCF_037179485.1. Lineage (NCBI taxonomy): Eukaryota > Metazoa > Arthropoda > Insecta > Diptera > Culicidae > Ochlerotatus > Ochlerotatus camptorhynchus. The sequence goes on along the minus strand of NW_027040560.1, from coordinate 5,272,473 downwards.
CATGCTCAATGTCCCATTTACTACCGTAGCTTCTAAATCTTTCACCATTTGTCGTTGCTGCTGTTGAGCCAGTTTAATTTTTCCTTGCAAACACATGTTTTCATGTTTCAGAAGTGTTTTTAAGTCTTCCTCTGTGTGTTGCTGCTGCTGTTGAGCCAGTTCCATTTTATGTTGCAATTTCAATTTTTCACTATCTAATGATGCATTTGAATCTTTCGCCATTTGTTGTTGCTGAAGTAGAGTCTTTTCCAATTGGAAAACCAGGTTTGATTTATCATTTTCCATCGTTGCAGCTAAATCTTTCATCATGTGTTGCTGCTGCTGTTGAATCATTTCCAATTTTCGCTCACGATCCAATTTTTCATTTGATACTCGTCCAACGAAATCTTGCTCCATGTATGCCTGCTTCAATCCCACTATTTCTAATTTATTCATCACACTAGATTTGTCATTTTGCATGTTTGTGTTTATCTGCCTGATGGTCTCGGTTTGTGCCACAACATGGTCAGTATGGGTTCTAGCCAACGTTTGAAATTCATCTCGCAGGCCATGCTGCTCACTTGCCAATCGCTTATTTAACTCCGTTTGATTTTTCCCTATTTGTTGCTGTTCCAGTTTTATCATTTCCAATTTATTCTCATTGTGCGATTTTTGATTTTCCAGCCGTGCGTTCAAGTTGTGTTCAGTAGTTTCCAACTTATTCTTTAAACAAGATGCTTCATTTTCCACGGCTATGATATCTTTGTTTAGTTGCCTGTTGATTCCGTTTTGTTCATTTTGATGGTCAGTAGATATTCTCGCTAAAGTTTTCACTTCGTTCTGCAAGCAAAGTTGCTTACTTCCCAATTGCATATTGAATTCCATTTGATCTCTCTCTATGCGTCGCTGTTCCTGATGAGTTTTTTCCAATTGATTCTCAAAATCATTCTGCTTGCTAACTATTCCCATTTTGTAATCCGTTAGATCTTGCTCCATCTTATTCTGTCGCTTTTCAGCCATTCCCAGTTGATTTTTCAGAACATATGCACGATTTTCCACAGCACTGATATCTCTGCCTGTCTGCCTGTTGATCTCGATCTGTTCATTCCTGTCGGCAACATATTGTGTGAAACTATTTTGCCCTGCATTCTGTAGGCTAGTATGTGGCTCTGTAATGTTCCTATTGAACTCCTCTTGTTTCTTTCCTATGTCAGCTAAAGCATTTAAGGCAGCGGATGCAATCCCATGTGTAGCACCAGCAACAACGGCTGGTAACATTTTTTTAGATTTGAATCAGAACGAAAATGCGACACTTCCAACCTACTCTGTACCTAATACCAGACTAACTTCATACCGGCTCCATACTGTTCCTACGGTTCCTACTAGAGAGGGTCTATAGAATAAGAGAGTGGCGGCTGAAAATCTCGATAATAAAGACAAAAAAGATAGGAGGGGATTCAGAACAACCTGCCTGGGCAACCTATACGCTAACAGTTACTGATTGATTACAGTTTATGACTCGAACAGTCACCTGGATATTTTGATATTTGAATTGCGTCATATTAGAAAAAAAGATTTTAAAACAATTAAGGGTTAGGCACGACCGCACTTTTGACGTACACGCTAAGATAGGAATACCTAATAATCGGTAAAATATGCCGATAATCGCACAAAAGTGCACATACCTAAATTATCGGTAAACATTGATTACCTAAAATGAGGTATTTTCAGTGCTAAAAGATGAACGGTAATTATTGCTTACTGTTCTCAGTGATTTTTACCGAAAATATCGTAATATTTTTTTATTTCAACCGGGACGAAATGAAAGGAATTGAGGTTGGTTGTAATAAGATTTGATAATATTTTCATATTATCGGGTCGATTAGGTTTATTGAAGTCATATAAAGTTTTCAAACAAAATCAAGAAAATAGCGTAAGGCTTTAAATATTTTGACAGCAGGCTGCGTTTTATTGAAAGACTTTCATATACGGTTGTCCGGATAATTTTTGCATCACTGAGTGGGAAAAACAGGGTTCGGTCAGGTATTTTCAGGTATCTATTCAATAATCACGTAACACTTGCGTGGTCTAAATATGAGCATTTTGTGGATTATAGCTTTCCTAGAAGTGATAAAGCGTTGCATTCGTTTGTTGATATCTTATCGAAACCTCTTTTTCCAGGAACTGCCTAGAAAATACGTAAGTACTCATCGGAGCGTGTTGTTCACGTTGATTTACGATGATAATTCCACAAATTTTATGGAGCTATATCCTAAAATTAAAACTAAAAACAACATCTCAATCGTGACAGTACACCTTCTCCAACGGTCACTGACCTTTCCCCTTTTCCAAAAACAGGCCTCTTTCGGAGATAAGTAGACGACGCCTGCCAACCCGGTACCATAATCAGAAACCACTCGAAAGTCCATGACAGTATAAGCAGTTACCTCTATGGTATAAGTTAGTATGTATAAAATGATATTATAGCACAGTGTTCGAGAGATCCGGCTCAATTGAGCTGGATGACTCTTTCCTTATAGACAAAGAATGTCCCGCATAATCAAAAACATTTTGGGGCATAGTATAAACTATATAAGAGAGTTGCAATAACGACAATGATCATCTTATTATATGTGCTCGTTATTTTGTAACTTCAAGTAATGCTATTTGGATTCCATGCATTATGTAAACGATATGAGGCATCATTTAAATAAAAAATATATTTATTTTAATTTTATATATAATATAATGGTATGAGAGTAAAGTAATGCAACTTCAAGATATTGCACTAGGATAACAAACTGAATCATTACGATATGCGATAACATTATGGTATATTCTGTAACATACATCAATTTTTTGCGCAGTTTTGCTTATTTTTACCATATTTGGAGCATAACCCCTGCAGTAATGAAAAAATCTTTCCCCTACCCGATGGTGTTATTGGTTTGCGTGGACGTACTTCGGTTGGCGAGTAAACGGCCTACAAAAGTTTGTTTACAAACGTTTATAGGCCTTTTTCCTATGTCACACGAGATTTTTTTTCAAGTAAATGTGAGAAAATAAAAACAATTGAAAGTAAAAACCATTATAATTATTATCATTTATTTTTTCCTCAAAAACTGCTGTAACAACTTTGACAATGATTCATTTACTCTAAGAAAAAGTTTTCTGGAATTAAGGCCCTACATCTATCCCAACTAACATTTTCAGCTTTATAAGCCAACTTTTCCTGCGTTGTGCTGTAAGGTAGCTGAAACAAAGCTGCAGATACAGCTACAAGCAGAAGCTAGCAAAATAGTTTTGGAGAGCGTTTACTCAACTTTTTCACAACCATTATTCAATTTGTCAGTCGCACTGAAAAACATCACCCAACAAACGCTAATGTCGCTTCTATGCAAATATTAATCAACTTTCAACGTTTAGCTTCAAACAAAGCTAAATAGCGAATATATTACTTATTTGCTGGCTTCTACACAACCAACTACTCTTGCTGAATAACATAAACAACAAAAGTGCTTTTTCAGTGTTCACTCGGCTGTCGACAAAAGCAGGCCACTCTCGATGTGTGCTACGCGATCGTCTGTTTTCTCGGCAGCAACCATTGTGTGGTCCTCCTCATTGTTCTTCATCAGCAGTTCTTTCGGTCGATGCGTCGTCGACTTTGGAAAGCAACCGTTTCGTGATGAGTGTGTGAGTGCTGACCACGTTTTGCGTCCATTTCTGCAATGGACGCGCTCTGACCCTCGTTGGCGTACAACAATTTGCCATACAATGAAACCACTGGAAGCGGCTCCAGTTCTGATGGAGGAGGCTTTTTGGATAGCGGAAAATAAAGTGTTTATTGTGTTGTACCTTTTGACTATAGTTTTAAGATGTATTGGATAGTGACCAAGAATCCTCGGCTCTGTAAAGTTAATTCGGTTGAGCTTTATCAAATAAATTAATAAAAAAAAAAAAAAAAAAAAAAAAAAAGTGCTTTTTCAACAACTAAACAACCTTTACTCAACTTATAAACTGTGCTAGTGCTACTTTGGAAGCTATTCTACAGTCAACTAGGTATATTTTTAGACTTGTGCAGTTTTACAGCTTTTACTCTGCTTCTTTACAAAGCTGAATTAACTAGTCGAGAAAAGTGATTATTTAAGGTGCACTATTATAAAGCCTCTACTCAGCAATATTGTTGTAGAAGGGCATGTAAATTTGTTTACGTCAGTTCAGAGTGTTGGCGTAGCGAAGTTGGTAGTATCAAGATTCGCCAATGCGGTCGTCTCGAGTTCGATTCCAGGTTCCGGTACAGTGTAAATAATTTGGTGTAGCTGCTTATAACTAATTTCGATAAATTTAAATCGCAGTAAAATAAACATGATAAATTCCTCCAACAAAAAAAAAACGTATCAATATTTAACCTGGAGTCGAGAGAAAGCTGTGTAGTGATTATTGGATAATCGGGTAAAGGTTGAGTAAGCGCCTTTCAAGTTCACACACAACTAAACAGCAGCATAACAGCTGTATAGAACCGTAAATAGATATGCAATAAGAGCTTGTCCTAACCGTCACAACAGCCATAAGTAGCTGACTAAGTTCGCCAATTTTGCTTGTATATAGAGGTTGAGTAAAGGTTGCCTCATATCGTATAACATTTCAATACAGCTTGAGACTGTATAAATGAAATGAGTAAAGCGTTTACATTGCGAAAATTGTTAGTTGGGATGTTCATCAATAGATTCAGTGTGAATTACCTTGTACAAAAAGTATGTGCCCCGGCATATTTCTTCAAATTTAACTTTTATAACTTCGTGAATGGAAAAATAACAATCATTATTAGGTTTTCTTCCATGGAGAAAGTGATTCAACTGTTGATTTTGGTTTATTTTAAAACCCCTTGAGTTAACCTTTTCAAACTTCCTGGTATTGTTGTATGGATTTGCAAGCATATTATCTAATTGGCAGAATCCTTCATTTCCTATTGCGTTTTTGGGTTTGTATTCTATTTAATTTACTACAAAAATATTTCACATTAGGTTGGATAAAATTTACGTTACAATTGAATCTCATATACGCCATGACGCATCTGTTTGCTATTTGAGTGATCGGTTCTTTTGGACCTTTCACGTAACAAAACAAGATCGACGGAAAAAACAAACCAAAGGAAAAAAAACCTAGCTCTGGTCCTCACAAGTTCCTACCTCATACGTCCCCGTGGTGTAGCCTGGACAATGTTGTCCTTCCGACAATAGCAAAGCAACGGGGTGCGACGTGAACTCTGGCGCGGTAACCATAGCACGGCGATAGAGGAAATGCTTCGTCAACCCGCAGGAGTGCCAACCGGCACATTAGGATTGACGCCAGTAAATTCCTTATTACAGCATACTGGACACGGCATGGAACTATGGACACGACACGGCACAATGGATTGGATACCACGCTACAGGGCTGACAGTCGTGCTATTTTGCTCCCTGAGTAAAGAAGGGTGACACCTCATTGAAATGGCGAGTGGGCTAATAGTGCGGCTGCCCCCGTCCCGGTAAAACCTTGGCAGGCCTCCGGATACGTTCAAAACTCGTCACCAATTGGTGTTTGGTGAGTAGTAGGCTCAGATGTAACATTCCTGACTTACGCCGATCTGGCTCTGAACACGGCTCCCATGAAGGACCGTGTCAACCCTAGCATGGCCTCCCTGCTTGCATAGATAACCATAATATCACAATAGGCGACTACATACAACGAGTGGAAATAGCGGCCCTGAGGGTTGACCCATCAGAATGGAGAAAATCGGAGAAAAAAACAAAAATGAAGAAAAAGAAAAACAAAAAAAATATGAAGAACGACGGCAACACGCCGACAGTGAAAACGGAGAAGCGAACGTGTTCGCAAGGAGCGGGATATTGCAGAGATCACCAGTGTCGAACCTGGGGGCCGCTGCGAGTACTAGCAGCTGCAGTAAGTCTCGAGAAGAGGAGCCAGGCGTTGGGCTAAGCCAGATATTCACACCGATATCCAGCAGTAGCAAATCTCAAGAACTGCAGCTTGGGAGAACCAAAATGACGGATGTCAGGAGGAAGATCGATGAACTCTATGTGTTCGTAAAGGATAAAAACAACGTACACAAAGAGATCAAGCAACTTGTGACTGGTATCAAATCCGGCATAACAGTGGCAGATCGGGAATTTCAAGAGTGGAGAAAATGAGCCGAAAATGCCGAAAAGGCTCTGCTGGAGGCCAAGGAGAGCATAAGACTGGCTCAAGCACATGAGACGCCGAAGGGACCCACAAATCCACGTCCTGAAAAGAGAGATAGGGACACGCCAGGAGATGAGGAGGAGCCCAAGAAACGCAAGGACGACGAGGAAGGCATCAAGGAGATGGGAGAAAATGGTGGGTGGCGTAAAGTCGAGAACAAGAAGGAAAGGAAGAAAAAACAGAAGGAAGATGAAGTTAGGAAGAAGGAAGAGGAAGCGAGGAAGAAGGAAGAGAAGAAGAAGGAAGACAAGAAGAATAAGGAGAAGCCTAGGCCTCGTAGGGAGAGAAGCAAGGGTGACGCTCTGGTTGTTAAGGCGAAGGATAAAACGTCCTACGCCGCACTTCTCCGGAAAGTGAGAGAGGATCCGGAGTAGAAACAACTAGGCGAGAACGTGGTGAAAACAAGGCGAACCCAGAAAGGCGAGATGCTATTCGAGTCCTTATCCCAAGAGCCAGTGGTCGAGTGCAGGGATCTGGACGAGATCACAACAGTGTACTGTCCGACTAATAGAGGCAAAGCGAAATCGTTGAGAAACCGTGATGATTTCAATGAAGAGATGTTTCAAAGTAGACTGAAGCCCAGCTTCAGCTGTTGTTTATTTATCTCTATCTTTTTGTTGTTACAGAGTTACGCTTTTCAACTGCTTCACACACTACATTTGTATTACTCAAAATAAATATAATTTATACTCAGTGAACTAGAGAAGTTTTTCGAAACTATCCAATTCGGATACCACAAACAGAAGACGAGTTGAAAAGTGCGATGAAGCTGCAATGCAACCTGGGATGTACCGACGGCAATTGGTTGAGGAAGGCGTATGGTGGCGCGCAAACGGCGTCGATACGACTATCTTCGGACGCAGCTAACGAGCTGCTGAAGACAGGCCGAATCAAGGTTGTGTGGCCAGTGTGCCCGTTGAAAGCTATTCATCGGGTATCTAAGAAAATGGAGAGATGCTACAAATGCATGGGCTTCGGTCACCAGGCGAGAAACTGCAAAAGCCCTGACAGATCTGATCTGTGCAGAAAATGCTGAGAGAAGGGGCACGTTGCAAAAGACTGGTCAAAGCAACCGAGGTGCATGCTCTGCAAAAAGGAGGACAGAAACGGCCATGTGACGGGAAGCTTCAGGTGCCCATAGTTCAAGAAGGCGATGGTAGGCCAGCAATAATGGAGGTAACCCAAATAAATCTCAATCATTGCAACACAGCACAGCAACTGTTGTGGCAGTCGACAACGGAAACAAAGTGCGACGTTGCTATCATTGCAGAGCCATATCGAGTCCCTCTCGATAATGGTAACTGGGTGGAGGATAGAGCAGGAATGGCGGCCATACAAGTCATGGGCAGGTATCCCATTCAACAAGTGGTGGCAAGCTCATACGAAGGTTTCGTGATTGCCAAAATCAATGGAATCTATGTATGTAGTTGCTACGCACCCCCGAGATGGACAATTGAGCAGTTCCACCAGATGCTAGATAGGCTCACCGGAGAGCTCATTGGACGGAGACCAGTCGTCATCGCAGGAGATTTCAATGCTTGGGCAGTGGATTGGGGGAGCAGATGTACCAACGCAAGAGGGTATAGCCTGCTGGAAGCTCTGGCAAAGTTGAACGTCAGTCTGGCCAACGAAGGAACCATCAGCACCTTTCACAAAGATGGTAGGGAATCCATTATCGACGTCACTTTCTGTAGTACGTCGCTAATGGCAAATATGAACTGGACAGTGTGCGAGGAGTACACCCATAGTGACCATCAGGCGATCCGGTACAGTATCGGCGAACGGACACCGGTGGAAATGCGGAGGACGAAAGTAAGCGAGCGGAAGTGGAAGACGAAGGCATTCAAAAAGGATCTCTTCATCGTAGCTCTAAGGGTAGACAGCAGCGTCCCGGGCCTAAGCGCGAACGAGTTGGCAGAATCATTAGCAAGGGCATGTGACACAACTATGCCGAGAAAACTGGAGCTAACGAACAGGCGGCGTCCAGCTTACTGGTGGAACGAGGAAATTAGCACCCTCCGTGCTACTTGTCTTCTAGTCAGAAGGCGCGCTCAGAGAGCAAGAAAGGAAGCAGACAGAGAGGATCGTAGGGTGGTGTTCCGAGAGGCCAGGGCTGCACTGATACGAAAGATAAAGCTGATCAAGTCAAACAGCTTCAAGGAGCTGTGCCGAGATGCCGATGCCAACCCCTGGGGCAACGCATACCGAGTCGCGATGGCGAAGATCAGAGGTCCAACGATGCCGGTTGAAATGTGTCCCAACAAGCTGAAAGTCATCATGGAGGGACTTTTCCCATAGCATGACCCAACGACCTGGCCACCTACACCATATGGCGAGGAAGATGAAGACAACGTTGAACAAGTCTCGAACGAGGAACTCATAGCAGCAGCGAAAGGGTTGAAAGCGAATAAAGCTCCCGGCCCGGATGGAATTCCCAACGTGGCGTTGAAGGCGGCGATCCAGACGTTCCCGGACATGTTCAGGATGGTGCTGCAGAAATGTCTGGACGAGGGTCAGTTCCCTGATAGGTGGAAGGTACAAAAGCTTGTGCTGTTGCCAAAGCCCGGAAAACCGCTGGGGGATCCTGCATCGTATAGGCCAATATGCTTGCTGGATACTGTCGGAAAGCTCTTGGGGAGATCGACGGTGGATGCAATTCGGACAGTGATTGACAGAGCTGAGAAAGCTTCCAAACAGAAGCGGAGAGGAGATCGATATTGCGCCGTGATAACGATCGACATCAAGAATGCGTTCAACAGTGCCAGCTGGGAGGCCATCGCCGAAGCGCTGCATAGAATGAGAGTCCCTGATTACGTGTGCAGGATCCTGAGGAGTTATTTCCAGAACCGGGTTCTGGTCTACGAGACAGACATGGGACTGAGATCGATTAGGATCACAGCGGGAGTTCCACAAGGCTCCATCCTTGGTCCAACGCTCTGGAACGGGATGTACAACGGCGTGCTAACGCTGAAACTGCCCAATGGAGTTGAGATCGTTGGCTTTGTGGACGACGTTGTCTTGACGGTATTAGGCGAGACGCTGGAAGAGGTGGAAGTGTTGTCAACCGAGGCGATCGACATGATTGATAACTGGATGCAAGGAGCGAAGCTGCAGATAGCCCACCACAAAACGGAAGTGTTATTGGTCAGTAACTGTAAAGCGGTACAGCGGACAGAAATCACCGTCGGGGAGCACGCCATAGCTTCGAAGCGTGTGTTAAAATACTTGGGAGTTATGATCGATGACCGGCTAAACTTCAACAGCCACGTCGAATATGCCTGTGAGAAGGCTTCGAAGGCCATCAACGCGATAGCTAGAATCATGTCAAACAACGCAGTTCCTGTCTGGCCACGGCTGCTTCAGGAAATACCTGCATCGGTTCGGACACGCAGCGTCACCCGGAGTGTGGCAACGTTGATGAAACGCCGGAGCATGTGGTCTTCATCTATCCAAGGTTCGAGGCAATGCAAAGGGAGATGCCCGTCCTTAACGTGGAGAATGTCGTCGTTGAAATGTGTCGAGAGGAGGGCACTTGGAATGCCGTCAGCAGGGCAGTCACGCAGATTATGTCGGAGCTGCAGCGTAATGAGTACAACATAAAAACTGAAAATGAAATTAAATCATGTCCAAGAAACTTCTTCAATTACATTAAAACTAAAATTAATTCGTGCAACTTTCCATCAAAAATGACTTTAGACGAAAAAGTAGGAAATAATTCAGAAGATATATTTAATCTTTTTGCAACATTTTTTTAAGAGACGTACTCCAATTTCTCGGATAATGATCGTGATTATGAATATTTTTAATACTTTCCTGACTTTTCGAGTAATGTTGGTGTTAGAAATATTTATGTTCAAGATATTTTGACTGGTCTAAAAGATTTGGACGCCACTAAATGCTCAGGACCAGATGAAATCCCACCAGCCTTCATGAAAAATTTAGCAATTGAGCTCACAACCCCTTTATACTGGCTGTTTAATATGTCACTTGATTCTGGTACATTCCCGCAGGAATGGAAAAAATCTTTTTTAATACCCATTTATAAATCTGGTAAAAAATCTGATATCCGAAATTATCGTGGGATTGCCATCATCTCGTGCATTCCTAAACTATTCGAATCAATCATAAACAAAAATATCTTCAGCCAAATAAAACATAGAATAACACATGCACAACACGGCTTTTTTAAAGGTCGTTCTACCACAACAAACCTCCTGGAATTTGTTGATTACTCATTAACTGCAATGGATAAGGAAAACCAAATAGAAGCTCTTTACACTGACTTCAGTAAAGCGTTCGATAGACTTGACATTTCAATGTTGATTTTTAAATTAGAAAAAATGGGAATTGAGATAAAACTCCTCACCTACTTGGATTAAGTCATATTTACCGGTCGTCGGCAAATTGTAAGATTCAGCGAGAAAAAATCTAACTCAATTCAAGTCACGTCAGGAGTTCCACAGGGCTCGCACTTGGGACCTCTTCTTTTCATTTTGTACGTTAACGATATCTCCCTTATTTTGAAAAATCTCAGAGTGCTTATTTATGCTGATGACATGAAACTATTTTAAGAGATAAGAAATGATGATGATATGAATACGTTTCAGAATGAAGTTCATGTTTTTTATACGTGGTGTTGTAAAAGTGTGTTGGAACTAAATGTTAAAAAATGTAATCTTATAACTTACAGTAGAAAACTAATAAAGCCATTCGTATTACATTTGGTAATCAAATTGTTCAAAGTTGTGATAAAATAAGAGATTTAAGAGTTATTCTAGATTCTAAACTAACATTTGTGGATCATTATAACACAATTATTCATAGAGCAGGCAATGTGCTTAATTTTATAAAGCGTTTTGGTTTACACTTTGAAGATCCTTACACTATATGTTGCCTATGTGAGGCCAATATTAGAATATTTCAGTGTTGTTTGGTCACCTTATATGAAAAGGCATGAAGAACGAATAGAGTCAATCCAAAGGCAATTTTTATTATATCTAGACTAACATTTGAAAGGGGCGGAAGAGCCAAGATGTAAACAAACTATATTTTGGCACATATAGAGAGAACAGTTCACAAACTACTCGATAAACACGAAAAAGTAGAAGAAAATATCACTTCATATCATCAAAAACCGTTTCTTCTTACATGGCGTATTTCCAACTTTCAACTCGATGATGCAACTGGTTGTTACGCCTTGCACCAGAACAACGAATTATATTGTTTTAATATGCCAAACGTATTGATTCTGTAGTATCTAGTCACGCCCGATTCATTTGAAACGCATCCGATTGATATTTCACGTCATGGCGTTCTTGTAATCAAAACGCATATTTCTCCAAATAATCTCAAATTTTCTCTTTTCAGAGATCGATCGGGTCATGGATTGGAAGATTTTCTGCATATCGTGCAGATAATCCACATTTTTTTCACCGCGAGCTTGTCTACGGTTTGTTGCCTGTATCTCGAGCTGAAAGTCGAGATCCGGCGGAAGGAACTCGGTTTTCAGTTCAGCCTTCAGTTCTGCCCAGTTCCTAAAATCTCGATTCTCCATGCCCTCAATAAACCAATCTTTTGCTCTACCAGCAAAAAGGTGAATCGCGCTTCTAAAAAGCTCACGATCTAAAATATTCTCAGCTCTTCGTCTCATCTTAACCTCTTTCAAGAATTCAGCCAATTTCCTGCCACTGTCCTTACCATCTTACTTGATCCTTCATTCGGACACCGGAATGCGCTTTAGTGGTTTTTGATACCTTTTCCTTTCCTTCTGATTGTATCCTTTCTTAGCTTGCTTCTGCATTCTGCGTATAGTTTCTGAATTCACGGAACTATCATGACTGGAGATTGATGAAGTCAAACTCTCGGTTGATGAGTATTCATCCGAAGAATCTGTAGTGACACTCACCTTCCTAGATCGTTTTTTGAGCTTTCGAGTTGGCGATTTTCGCCTGTCTCGCTTACTCTTCTTCGAGCTAGTACCTCTTTCTATTTTCTTTTTCTTATCCTCACCTAAACTCTCTGTACTATCTGAGGTGCTCTCAGAGTGAGTTTCTGACTCAGACTTAGGCACCTTAGGTATGGGTAAACTATTCTTTTTCTTATTTGTAGGTATTTTATCATCTTTGTCTTCGTGATTCTCTACAGTTTCCATTTTTGGAACCTCAAGTGGTTCCATTTTAATTTTCTAATTTAGATTCATTAAAAGTTTTTCCAAACGCTTTTTCCTTTCAATTCCTTCTTCTGCCTGATTTATCCGTTTTTCCTCTATCTCAATCTCTCTTTTCCTCCTATCTTCCTGCTGTTTTGTGGTCATGATCACAAAATCTTTGAACATTTTTGTCACATCCCCTGGATTTTCAATTTTTCCTTGCTCATAATCTGATAGCCAACTCAAAATTTCCTTAGATCTTTGAACGGATTTTTCAATCTTCGACTTTTTTGATTCAATTGATTGCTTCACTCCACCACTTGCTTCATCATCCGTATGCACATAATTTTCCAATTGTATTGGCTCTTCTTTGTTGCCGGAAGCAACCTTAGAGCAATCGGGGAAATGGTTATCGATTATTTCAGTTACTTTTCTACCTAATTTCATTACCTCAACCTGAAATTTTTGAGCTTGTGGTGCACGAAAGAGAGAGAATATTCTCACTCTGTAATGAACCAGGCGGGTCTTCAATTTTTCTCTGTATCGTGAATCACATTTTGAGTTACCCAGCAGACCCTCAATTATCATCAACTTTTTGTTAATTATGTTTATTTCTTCGGTAGCATCTCTCCAAGTCACCGCATGAACTACTGACTCTAACTCTTTCTCCTATCGCATTCGATCTTTTAACTTCCTCCTCTTCTTACTCTCGTGCTCGTCCAAATCGAAAAATATATTGCGAATGAGCAACTCATGCTCGATCTCGTCCACTGAGAGATGGGATACATCCATTTTCCTGTACATGCTTTGCAAGTCCATATTGAATGAATATTGCTCACCGAAAATGAAATTTAAAAAGAAAACTACAAATAATACACCAGTATTTGAATGAAAGAAAAAAAAAAGACTAAATATATTCAACAAATTCCTTTACACGTGTTTCAATATTTTGGAAGAATCAAGACCCATTAAAATGATCTAAATCAAAAGCAACCGAAACGGCAAACATACTTTTGAACATAAAAACCAATAAATGATCCATAAAATATTGGAAAACGTTCCATAAAAAACATCCAAATGATCCATGAAACTTCGGAGAAAATCCTTAAAAAAGTGTGAATGATCCATAAAAAATATCAATATGATCCATATTTAATGTAAAATTTAGCAACACAATTGTAAAAATGTACCGCTAAATTTCTAAGGAATGAGCATTGAAATTGTACGAATTACCCATAAACATATTGCAATTGATCCATAATACATTCAGCAGTGAACCTTAAACTAAAGAAAGTGATCCATAGAAAATCATGTTTGCGCACTTAAAAATATACCCATGTTCGTATTAATGAAAGCAACTTCCTCAGAGCAGTCTCGTTTTGGACAGCTTGAAGTTGAAATAGGTTTTATTAAACTAATATAAAATCAAAACCAATCTTAATGCTTATAATAAAACCTATTTCAGCTTCAAGCTGCTCAAAACGAGACTGCTCTGAGGAAGTTGCTTTCATTAATCCGAACATTCTTGAAGAACAACATCGGATATAACCTCAAAATGTCAGAGGGATCAACACCACCGTTGAGTGAAGAACAGAACAGCGATTGAAACTGTACGCTTTGTGAAGGCCATGACCACGTAGATGATATGGTTCAGTGTGATGTCTGCGATTTCTGGACCCATTATAGTTGTGCTGGTAAGACAACAGCTGTAAAGGAGGTTCCGTAGACGTGCTCTAAGTGCACAAATATGCTGAAGGTGGCAAAAGGAACCAAGAAGTCTGTCTCAAAGAAACCACCTAGCAGAAATAATAGAGCGAGGAGTGATGCCGCAACCGAATCTGGGAAAGGAAGTACCAATGAGGTCAGCCTGGAAGAATCCCTAGACCAGTTGCTGCAGGAGTAAAGCGCAAATAAGAAAGCGCTGGAGGAAGAGAAATTCCTCCATGAAAAGCGATAGGAGGCTGAGCGGGAGATTTTCAAACCGACAGTTATCTTCCGTCACTCTTTCAACAAAGATTTGGCTAGATTTAGCATTTAGGGATTCAATTATTATTTTAGTTAAGCACGCAAACGATGTAGAATGCGCTACTTACTAGTTACTTAGGGTAAATCATGTATATAGCGTTTAGGAACAAATTGTAGGTTACCAGATTTTAGGATCAAATTTTAGTATCTATATTAAGCAAATATAGGGTTATTAAATTCAATATTTGCACGAATTCCACCTCCAACTAACCTGCTTCAGTAGCTACATAGAGGTAACTTTAAGACCAGAAGGTCCCGAAGAAATGTGCTCAACTTTTTGGCTACTATCTTCGGTCCCAAGCTTATCGATGCACCCCTATAAAACCCAAGAAAATCCACGAACCCCTCATTTTACCTGTCAAACTTTCATAGCGAATCAAAACAAACATTGTGTAGTACTAGAATTTTGACTAGAATGGGGTACGTTAATCGATTTGCTTGGGACCAATAGGCAAGTCAAGTAGTGAGCCAATTTAAAATTGGCAAATCAAAGTTGGCACTCGTGGAGAATAGAAGAACTATGAGAGTGATGATGGTTTCAAAATTTTACACGGTGAAGTATACGAGTGCAATCTTTAAATGCTTTTATTTTGCAAATGGAGTATTTTATTTAAATCTGGTTAATGCTACGCTAGTAGAAATCTTAAGGACTACTTAATAGACACATAATATAGAAAAAATAATTTCTTTTCAGATTTGTATGTGTAGACATAGATTTCAGGTTTTCTACAACTGTAGTAGCAACCAGATTTAAATAAAATGCTCCATTTGCAAAATAAAAGCATTTTAAGATTGCATTTGTATACCTCACCGTGGAAAATTTTGAAACCATCATCACTTTCATAGTTCTTCTATTCTCCACGAGTGCCAACTTTGATTTGCCAATCGTTAGTTTCGTATTGATTGTTGGTAGCTAGGTCACTACAAATAACTACAATTTAATTAAACGATAGGTATATTAACAAATTTAGGCAATAAAAATAATTTAGCTATAAAACGTTTTTTAGATGGTTTGGAATTGTATCTTCTTTTCCTCTTTTTTCTCGTTCATACTCCGACCTATCTAAGGTTTGGCTCAACGGAACTGTGAGTTCACAGTTCCGTTGAACCAAACCTGACGTCTGTCATTTCTGACAGCGACCGTTACCGTAGCTCTCTGAATCTCCCACAGGGTTGTCACTGGGTTTGGCGGTACAGGGTTATCCCGATATTCAGAACAGCCATGATCCATAAATTAGACGTATATTATTCACGTTTTGGACACTGTATTATTAATTTTGATCCATAAACCATGAAAAATAGCTCCATTACTGCTTAACTACTTAAATTTACTGTCCTGCCGTGTTTTTAGGTAGATGTTATCGATGGTCAAGCGTCTAGAATTAGCTTCCAAAAAAAGCTTCTATAATAATCTTCTTAAGAAAAAATGATAAATAAATGTTAATTTTATGGATCATACCTAGGGTAGGTGTTCCAGTTGTTGGTACACGTGCTTATTTTGGTGTGTTCCAATTATAGTCTATATCGAGGGGGGCAACACATCCAAATCTCAGTTCTAGATGCTCAACAGATCTACCACTAGCGAATCAATCTTCGAAAAATATTCTTTCATTTCTCGCATCTACTTGCATCACGCCTCATATTCTTACAGGAAATCTTCAGAATCGTCATTAATCTTCTTTCTATTTACTCAGCGTGCGCGCAGCTAGCCGAAACAAAACACAATTTTTCCTGGATCGTAGCTAGAATCGCCCCCCTCGGTCTATATACATATGTTTTTTTAATTTGATCAATAAACCTTGGAAAATTTCTACATTACTGCGTAGCTACTCAGGTTTACTGTTCTGCCCGTTTTTTTTTTTTGTCAGAAGAGCAGAACGATGGGCGAGCGTCTAGAATAAGCTTCTTAAAAAGTTTCTAAATGAAGCTTCCATAGGAAGCTTCTTAAGAATATTATTATAGAATCTTATTTTGGAAGCTAATTCTAGACGCTTGCCCGTCGCTTCGCACATCTACCTTAAATACACGGGCAGGACAGTAAATCCATAGAAGTAACTCTAAGACAAGTAGGTCCCGAAGAAACGTGCTCAACTTTTTGGCTCACCTCTGGTACTATCTTCGGTCCCAAGCTTGTCGAATCACCCCTCGAAACATAGGAAAAACCAATAACCCCTCATTTTATCTGTCAAACTTTCATAGCGAATCAAAACAAACATTGCGTAGTACTAGAATTTCGACTAGAATAGGGTTCGTTAATCGTTTGCTTGGAACCAATAGGCTACTAACGTGGTAAGCCAATTTAAAATCGTTAGTTTCATATTGATTGTTGGTAAATCTAAGTAGATAAGCAGTGGAGCAATTTTTCAAGGTTTATGGATCAAAATTTTAAAAAATAGTGTCCTAAACATGAATAATATACGTCTAATTTATGGATCAGACCTATATTTTTAAGTGTGCAAACTTGATTTTTTATGGATCACTTTCTTTAGTTTAAGGTTCATTGCTGAATGTTTTATGGATCAATTGCAATATGTTTATGGGTAATTCGTACAATTCCAATGCTCATTATTTAGAAATTTAGTGGTACATTTTTACAATTGTGTTGCTAAATTTCACATAAAATATTGATAATATTGATATTTTTTATGGATCATCCACACTTTTTTAGGGATTTTCTTCGATGTTTTATGGATCATTTGGATGTTTTTTATGGAACGTTTTTCAATATTTTATGGATCGTTTTATCAATTCTAAAGGTACAAACTTAGGGCTGCCAACCGAAACTCAATCTTCACGATACTTGGTTGATCATCGATGGTAGTTTTTCGCTTTTGGAAGTGTACGCGCACTAGTAAATAGCACTAGATATTGTAAAATCTGGCCGAGAGACCAGGTGTCGCATACACCAAATGAATAATTCCCCCTTTAGCACCATGCACGTTTCACAAATCACGTGTTCCCTAACCTTGAATCCTAACTCACTCCGTCTTTTGGTGATTTGCACTCTGATCAGCTTTGTCTTTTTCGTTGGGCGCCAATTGTTACTTCTGAGGGAGCAGAGCTCTCTATTATGGCAATCCCCCAGGTCCCTGGTCTAGAGCCACGGGGACCAACGGGGTGGGCTTTCCACCAGCCTCTTTTGTTGGCTTAGCTCACGACTCTTCCCCAGGTCGTATCTCGACAAAGAGTGAGATGGTGAGGCTGATCAGGGCGCAAATAACCTTCTACTCGGTTTTCTTTTAGGCACTTTTTATTTAGGATATCACGTTACTTACGTATAATAGGGTGTGTGTGTGTGTGTGTGGGTGTGTGAATGGCCGGCCGGCGTGCTGGATCGTGGATCGCTAGGCGGATGACCCAACGGATGATCTGCTAGTTTAGGAATGACGCGATTTCGTGTCTCCCGACGCTCGCTTGGTTGACCGCTCCGACGGTCTAGACAGCGTTCGGTTGATCGCCAGTGATTGCGAGGAACTTCACGCTCGCTGGGAGGGTTGACCGCTCCGACGGTCTAGAAAGCGTTCGGTGGCTCAACGCTGAACAGCGGAGACTCAAACTAAGGACAATGGGTCCTTGGGTTAAAACAATGGGAGGTCTTATTATATGGAAACTACTGGGCAGTTGGGTTAGGTATGTTACCTGATTCTTTGATTAACGCGTTCCTGAGGTTTTTATTTCCACTTTATTTAACTGGAAAGTCACTTCGACTTCAAATGTTTGAACACTTGGACTTTGTCTGTAAATATACCGATACTAGTCTGTGAACTATGATCCAAACCTCCTTCGAGAAGAGCTGAAGTGGAAAAGAACTTGCCCATTCGATCTGACCCAGTAGTAACCTCCTATTTGACCATACTCCCTGTTTCCACCCGTCATACTTTTCATTTATTTCCCTCTTCTGTTAACCGATCCTGGTTGTGGTGTCTGTATGGGAAGTGTACCTTATGTTTTACAAATTATGTTCTGATAATTTTAATTTGACCGTTTCTTTGGAGTGGTATTTTTAATCTGTTCTGCTATTCCTTTACATATTTTCATTTGTGTTTAATAAATTAAGTTTTATAACATAGAACATTAAGTAAATAAACAATAACTTTCGGCATAACCGTTACATAAATAGATTAATATTATAGATAACTCAATAGCATATTGCTAGCAACAGTCGGCCTTGCTCGTTCATACTTAATAGCAGTATGGATTGCCGATACCTACACTCACTCTCATTGCTCAGTGCTGGTGATATAGGGTAAACTACCCAAACGGTAACAAGTGTAACTCAATATGAGTGGATATTCTTTGGCGGTGAACACATTTATGAATTTAATTGATAAAACGAAACTTCATGCAATTTGATTAAATGAGTATATTTTATAAATATGAATTCTGAACTAACTAAATAAATAACTATCTATATGAAAAGCGTACTTGTTACAGGATATAATGTTGGCCAATGGATCTAAGATTGGGCCCATCGCTAAAAATCTGATATATATTAATTTTATCTAGATGAACGCTTAGCGGCGCCGATGGTGTAGTGGTAAGCGTGATTACCTCTCACCCCAGCAGGCCTGGGTTCAATCCCATGCGGCGCCGCCGGGATATTCTGAAGCATAACATCTCTGATCACGCCTTCCTTCGGAAGGGAAGTAAAGCCGTTGGTCCCCGGTTCATGAGTTGATGGGTCGATAGGTAGGGTCCAGGTGTGGGAGCTGCCTCCCTGGCGTCGGTAGCATTGGTGCTCAGCACGGAAAACAAGATCGACGGAAAACAAATCAAGGAAAAAAAATCTAGATGAACGCGTAATTGGGACGGTACTAATGGATATTTTTGGTCGCTATTGAAAATTTAGTAAATTGCTGAATTTATGTATGGGCCCAAGATAGGGGCATTTAGGCCGCCAATACATCCATTTTCCCTATAAGGGAAATTTCGAAGTAGAGACATTTAGTTGATTTTGTTGAACTACATAAAAACAAGTAAAGGGTGTCCACGATGAAATTGCCACACTATGAAATTGCTCTAACTTTTTAACCGTTGGGTAGAATTTAATGAAAATTTGGGTGGATTTAGTTCATAGTGCATTATTTACATCCTGCAAGTTTTAAAGTCCTGTGATCAAAACTCGCGGAAATGGAGTCGAAAGAACAGCTCGTGCGTGATAAAATCTTGCGCATTCATCACGAGAACAAGGATCTCTCGCATCGTTCCATCGCTAAAACTTTGGGAATCGCGAATTCCACGGTGTCGCGAGTGATTAAACGGTTCGAGGAACGGTTGACCACCGATCGGAAGCCCAGAAGTGAAGGAAAAAGTATTCCGTACAACACCAAAAATCACAACCACGTAGTTGGGGCCTTCAACCGAAATCCGAACGCCTCCGTTAGGGATGTGGCTAAGAAGCTGCACCTAAGCTGAAGTTTTGTCCAGAAGGCCAAAACTAAGGTTGGGCTTCGAACGTTCAAGGTACAAAAGGTCCCTAATCGCGACGAGAAGCAGAACAAGTCCGCCAAAACCCGTGCCAGGAAGTTGTACCTCAACATGCTGACGAAAGTTGAATGCTGCATCATGGACGACGAAACATATGTGAAGGCCGACTTCAAACAGATCCCCGGCAACCTGTTTTTCACGGCCAAGGATAAGTTCAGCGTTCCGGAGCATGTCCGCACTCAGGAGATGTCCAAATTTGCGAAGAAATTCCTGGTTTGGCAAGCCATCTGCACGTGCGGGAAGCGGAGTGCACCTTTCGTGACCCAGGACACGATGAACGGACAGGTGTACATAAAAGAGTGCCTCCAGAAGCGGCTGCTTCCTCTCCTGAAGGCCCACAACGTCCCAACAATCTTCTGGCCGGATTTGGCCTCATGCCACTACTCCAAGGACGTGCTGAAGTGGTATGCGGACAATAAGGTCAATTTCGTGCCGAAAATGTTCAACCCTCCCAACACTCCGGAGCTCCGCCCCATCGAGAAGTACTGGGCGATTATGAAGCAGCACCTTCTTAAACGACCTAAGGTAGTGAAGACAGTCGAGGAACTGAAGAAAGTATGGGTTTACATGCAAAAAACGGTTGATTCACAGGTTGTGCAGAATCTTATGGCCGGGGTTAAGGCCAAGGTGCGGGCATTTGCGTATGGACTGTAAATAAAATACGAGTAAAATGGTAAAATGAAGTTTAATAGTTATTTCTCAATCCCTGAAAATTTGATGGCAATCGGATGAAAACTCGAATTTTGCGAATCAATTTTGTGTGTGGCAATTTCATCGTGGACACCCTTTATGAACCGATTTTTAACTATTTTTATATTTAATACTATTTCCTGGAAACATTGAGCTAAACTCAATCTTTAGTAGAACATTGGTCATATTTTTTGTAACGTTTTCCTACTCTACGGGCAAAAATGGGCAAACATTTAAGGCCCTGTTCTTATGATTATTTTGAAAATCTAGTAGAAACCGTTCGGCATGTAACCGATCTTTTTGTCAGTGCGAACCTGATCCTGACGTAGGGTTTAAAAACAAACGATCAAACTGACGTTTGTCAGAAAACAAGCGATCCAGGTTGGAACTGAATAATAAACAAATTCGCTATAAGAAACCGTTCAAATCTTAGGCGACACAAAGAACAAAACTATGATGAACCCAAATAAACATGCGCAGCAAATAGTCTTCACAAAGTACAAATCGTTCGATATATGTCGCTTTTTTTGCGCCAGACTCAGTTTATTATTTTCCACCGTAGCACTTAAATCTTTCATCATTTGCTGCTGCTGCTGCTGTTCAGCCATTTGCATTTTTTTCTCCAAGCCCGATTTTACATTTTCCATCAGTGCATTTAAATCCTTGCACGTTTTTTTCTGCTGCTTTTCGGCCATTTCCAATTTATTCCTTAGACTAGATGTGTCATTTTCCACGGCTTTGACATCTTTTTTTAATTGCCCGTTGAAATCGATCTGTGTATTCCTGTTGTCCATGAAGGATCTAATTAACGTTTGTAATTCATTCCGCAGTTCACTTTGCTCATTTTCAATTCTTTTAACCATTTGTAGTTGTTGCTGAATCATTTCCAATGATTTCTGCATGCTCAATGTCCCATTTACTACCGTAGCTTCTAAATCTTTCACCATTTGTCGTTGCTGCTGTTGAGCCAGTTCCATTTTATGTTGCAATTTCAATTTTTCACTATCTAAAGATGCATTTGAATCTTTCACCATTTGTTGTAGCTGAAGTAGAGTCTTTTCCAATTGGAAAAACAGGTTTGATTTTTCATTTTCCATCGTTGCAGCTAAATCTTTCATCATGTGTTGCTGCTGCTGTTGAATCATTTCCAATTTTCGCTCACGATCCAATTTTTCATTTGATACTCGTCCAACGAAATCTTGCTCCATGTATGCCTGCTTCAATCCCACTATTTCTAATTTATTCATCACACTAGATTTGTCATTTTGCATGTTTGTGTTTATCTGCCTGATGGTCTCGGTTTGTGCCACAACATGGTCAGTATGGGTTCTAGCCAACGTTTGAAATTCATCTCGCAGGCCATGCTGCTCACTTGCCAATCGCTTATTTAACTCCGTTTGATTTTTCCCTATTTGTTGCTGTTCCAGTTTTATCATTTCCAATTTATTCTCATTGTGCGATTTTTGATTTTCCAGCCGTGCGTTCAAGTTGTGTTCAGTAATTTCCAACTTATTCTTTAAACAAGATGCTTCATTTTCCACGGCTATGATATCTTTGTTTAGTTGCCTGTTGATTCCGTTTTGTTCATTTTGATGGTCAGTAGATATTCTCGCTAAAGTTTGCACTTCGTTCTGCAAGCAACGTTGCCCACTTTCCGATTGCAAATTGAATTCCATTTGATCTCTCTCCATGCGTTGCTGTTTCTGATTAGTTTTTTCCAATTGACTCTCAAAATCATTCTGCTTGCTAACTATTCCCATTTTGTACTCCATTAGATTTTGCTCCATCTGGTTGTGTCGCTGGTTAGTCATATCCAGTTGATCTTTCAGAACACATGAAAGAATTTCCACAGCACTGACATCTCTGCCTGTCTGCTCGTTGATCTCGATCTGTTCATTCCTGTCGTCAACATATTGTGTGATACTCTTTTCCACTACATCATGTAGGCTAGTATGTGCCTCTGTAATGTTCCTATTGAACTCCTCTTGTTTCTTTCCACTGATATTAGCTAAAGCATTTAAGGCAGCGGATGTAATCCCATATGTAGCACTAGCAACAACGGCTGGTAACATTTTTTTAGATTTGAATCAGAACGAAAATGCGACACTTCCAACCTACTCTGTACCTAATACCAGACTAACTTCATACCGGCTCCATACTGTTCCTACGGTTCCTACTAGAGAGAGTCTATAGGATAAGAGAGTGGCGGCTGAAAATCTCGATAATAAAGACAAAAAAGATAGGAGTGAATTCAGAACAACCTGCCTGGGCAACCTATACGCACACAGTTACTGATTGATTACAGTTTATGACTCGAACAGTCACCTGGATATTTTGATATTTGAATTGCGTCATATTAGAAAAAAAGGATTTTAAAACAATTAAGGGTTAGGCACGACCGCACTTTTGACGTACACGCTAAGATAGGAATACCTAATAATCGGTAAAATATGCCGATAATCGCACAAAAGTGAACAAACCTAAATCATCGGTAAACATCGATTACCTAAAATTAGGTATTTTCAGTGATAAAACATAAACGGTAATTATTGCTTACTGTTCTCAGTGATTTTTACCGAAAATATCGTAATATTTTTAATTTCAACCGGGACGAAATGAAAGGAATTGAGGTTGGTTTTAATAAGATTTGATAATATTTTCATATTATCGGGTCGATTAGGTTTACTGAAGTCATATAAATTTTTCAACAAAATCAAGAAAATAGCGTAAGGCTTTAAATATTTTGTCAGCAGGCTGCGTTTTATTGAAAGACTTTCATATACGGTTAACCGGATAATTTTTGCATTACTGAGTGTTTTCAGGTATCTATTCAATAATCACGTCAAAATATAAGTAGTAGATTATAGCTTTCCTAAAAGTGATAAAGCGTTGCATACATGATATCAGGCATAACATTTGATAACGGCACAAAAGCATTTGTAAACAAACTTTCTAAGGCCCTTTACACGCGAACCAAAGTACGCCCACGCAAACCAACAACATCATCGGATAGGGGCAACTATCACCTTTCCGAAAGTGGTATTGGTTTGCGTGGGCGTACTTTGGTTCGCGTGTAAAGGGCCTTAGAAAGTTTGTTTACAAATGCTTTTGTGCCGTTATCAAATGTTATGCCTGATATCTTATCGAGACCTCTTTTTCCAGGAACTGCCTAGAAAATACGTAAGTGTATTACCCATTACTCATCGGAGCCAGGCTTCCAGTGCGCGCGCTACCGTATGCGGGACGCAATACGAATAGTCTCATAATCATAGCAGTCTCATGCGCAAGAGATTTGTAGCACTCTGTTTTTCTCTCTTCAGTTTTGTCGCATCTCACATTCTCATAATGGCGTTTTTTTTTTTTGCGTTTAAATTATCTTTATTTCTTGTGATTGTGTGGTTTACATGTATGAATTTTCAAGTGACACAGATGCGTCTTTTCAACTTTAGTACATTTGAGATTTTAATTATTATTTACAGTTCCTAGTCCTATCAGGCCTATTTTAAAGTATGACCACCTTGGTGGGATTGGTTTGATTTGAATTGGAAAAAGGAGACTACTTATAACTACTATTTACAACTACAACTAACCTACAACTACTATGTACACCTAACCTACTATATACAAATTGCTTATCAAAGCATGTTCTGATAAATTACATTTTTGTGCAAATTTAGTCTTAATTTCGTTAATTTTGGAATCTATTTTGGCAATGCCTGCCTCTTCATGTAAATTTGTTATTCTAGTGTCGAAAGGACGATCAAGAACTATCCTCAGCACTCTATTCTGAGCTACCTGAATTTTGTTCCTGTGAGTCTGTGCACATGATTCCCACACCGGAGCTGCGTAGAGGATCGCAGGTGCTACGATTTGTTTGTAGACGGCCAGTTTGTTCACCCTTGAGAGGCGGGATCTGCGGCAAATCAGCGGATACAGACACCTAACCAGGGCGGAACACTTGACTACGGTTTTCTCCACATGCGAGCGGAATAGGAGCTTTTCGTCAAACAACATCCCGAGATAGGTTACTTCGGCAGACCACTCAACCCTTGTGCCATCCATGATTACAGTTGGAGCCGGTTTTAGTTTGGGTGATTGTCGATGGAGGAACATGATTGTTTGAGTTTTGGAAACATTGATTTTGATTTTCCACGTGGTGGCATAATCAGCAAAGGCGTTAAGGCATCGTTGAAGTTTGTTCGTTATTTCGCGAGGCATCCTTCCTTTGACGGCTATTGCGGTATCATCTGCGAACAGGAAAAACACGCAACCGTCTCCAAGGGGAGGAATGTCGGAAGTGTAAATGCTGTAAAGCAAGGGGCCCAGCAGACTGCCTTGCGGGACTCCTGCTGGGATGGAAAACGTGTCGGAAAGACAACCATTCAACGATACCTTAAACGACCTTTGCTGGTGGTAGCTACGGGTGATTTTAACCAGATGTAATGGAAAGTTGAAGTTACAAAGCTTGTATACAAGCCCATTGTGCCAGACATTATCAAACGCTTTCTCAACGTCTAACAATGCCATGGCTGTGGACTTGGATACAGCTTTGTTACTTCGGATGTTATTCATCACCCGCACTAGCTGGTGATTGGTGGAGTGCCCCTTTCTGAACCCAAACTGTTCCGGAAAGAGAATGTTATTTTCCTCGACAAACTTGAGCAAACGATTGAGAATGAGTTTCTCGAACAATTTGCTCAGCGCTGAAAGGAGGCTGATTGGTCTGTAGCTTGAAGCTAGCGTTGGGTCCTTCCCGGGTTTGCGGATAGGTATGATTTTCGCTGTCTTCCAGATACTTGGAAAGTAGTGCAGTTCCAAACATCTGTTGAAGACAGCAGCCAGCAGAGAGTGAACCTTCATGCTGAGATTTTTCAACACTAGGTTGAATATTCGGTCAAACCCGGGGGCCTTCATGTTTTTGGTGCATTTCAGCGCTGAGCAAATCTGTTCCACTGTGATTCTATTCTCCGGAGGGATGGCACAAGGGGAGGAATCAAGGTTGAGTACGCATTGCTCAACCTGAACTTCGAGCGGACTTTGGATGTTGGAGCCAAGCAAGTGCGATTTGGCAATATGCTCACCAATCGCATTTGCTTTCTCCTGAGGGGTAATTATGAGCCGATCGTCATCATTTTCATCTTTTAGTGGCGGAATGGGTTTAGGGTGCGTCTTTAAGACCTTGGCAACTTTCCAGAATGGTCTGGAGCGGTCGTCCAGATTCTCCAATCTCCTTGTTCAGATCGGCCATTTCACGTTTCCTCGCTTGATCTCCAGTCCTCTGAAACTGGCGTCTACGAACATTTCTCAGGCGAATTAAGAGTTGGGTGTGGGAATCAATAGCAATAAACTTACCCCTCACAGGAACTCGTCGGACGCACGCCTCGTCAGCCACGGTTATGGCTTGGTGGAGTCCCTCCAACGCTCGGTCGATGTCCTCCACGGTGTCAAGCGGCGGGTTGTCGATGATGTGCCTGTCTACCACGCGTCCAAACTGGGCCCAGTTTACGTGATGGTAGTCCTTGCGCAGGCTTGAAGCAGGAGCCACGTTGCAGCCCAGCTCAGACACCACCGGTTGGTGGTCGGAGCTGAGTTCGTTCAAGGCTACCGGCTTGGACAAGCCGATATTTGTCAGGAACAGGTCTAGCGTCGATGGGTTGCCCGCCGGTGAGATGAATGTTGGTTCATCCGAAAACCAAACGGAGTACAGCCCATGCTGTGAGTGGTCGAACAGGAGACGACCGTTCTGGTTCTGCTGGTAGTTCCGCCAGGCCTCATGGCGAGCATTCAGATCTCCTCCAACTACGAAGCGGGAACCGGTACGGGTGATGGTGGACAGGTCCTTCTTAAATTTAGCCGCTAGTCCACTGCTGGCGGCACACTGTCGAGGGCAGTAGACGGCGATGAACTGGACGTATCCAGTCGACGACTCCACCTCCACACCAAGGGCCTCGATGATAGAGGTGCGGATATGGGACAGAGTGTGGTATTTTATTCCTTTCTTGACGACGACCGCAACACCACCCCCCCTGGAGCTGGTGCGATCAAGCCGGATAATGTTGTGGTCAGGCAACCAGAAGCTGTCGCCGGACTTTAGATGGGTCTCGGTTAGAAGGCCCACGTCGATACTGTGCTTGCGGAGGAAGTCGGCAAGCTCAATCCTTTTTGCTCTTACGGAGCAAGCATTCCAGGTGACGATAGTTAGCGGTTTAGACGCCATACTGGATGATGAACTTACCGAGCACTTGGATCTGTTCGGGCTTATTGCGGCACTTACGAAGAGCACCGGACATGTTGACGAAAATTTCCATCAGTTCATCCGCTGAGAACAGATCGGGGTTGTTGTTTTGCGTTGTTGGTTGTCTCCAGAATCCAGGGGGGATGGAGAGCTTTGGCCAGCAGAATCACCGGAAGCTTCTTGAGGAGGGGCGGGTTGCACCCGCGAATTCACTTGCCTTTGCTGGGGAGCACGAAGAGGCGGAAAATCCTCCGTCCTGAATGCTGGGGTTTTGTCCTTCTTGCGTCCTGGTTGATTGTTGCTTGACGCCTGCTTTCGGATGCGTTTGAAGTCCTCGCGTTTGGAGCACTGTCTGTCGGAACCTTGATGTGCACCACCACAGTTGGCGCATTTTAACGCCACGGCTCCATCCGCAGGGCAGTTGGAAGTGGCGTGTTCTTGAGCGCAGTTGCTGCAGCGTGGCTTGATGTTGCAGTTGCGGGTACCGTGACCAAAATTGAGGCACCGCTGGCACTGCGTTACGTCACGATGGCCGCCACGGTATGGCTCCCATCGTACGATGATGGAGTAGATCGATCGGATGGCTTGCAGCGCATTGAGAGTCACCGTCCCTTTCTGGAAGTGCACCAGGAAGAGGCAATCCGGGTACGTCTTCACGTTTTCGTCTCTCCTTGTCATTCGGAATACAGCGATTGGGGCTAGCTTGTACCGGTTGATTTCAGCTTCGACCATCTTGGGGTCGAAATTTGGTAGACCCCTGATGACTACCTTGAAGGGCTTCTCACCGGGGATGTCGTGCGTGAAGAATTCCGCCTTGGAATCCTTCAGATATTTCACGGCCACTTCGTACTCCGCTTTTGTTCGCAGCATCACCTTGGTGCCGATCCTGCCGAGCTTAAATTCAGCGGCAACGCCCAGCGATGAGAGATCGCCAATCAGCGTGTTGAGTGGTACTTGCTTCACCACCAGTGGAGGAAGCTTGATTTTCACCGCACTCGGGCCGGCAGAATTCTCGGTTTCGACGGCGTCGCCGAAATCACCGATGTCGCTGGCGTTCGTCGCGGTAACATCGTCGCGTCCGATCGTACCATCGGACTGTTCTTGATTCTTCTTCCTCTTTTTCGTCCGCTTCACCGGGACTGGGTTGGTATTTCCAACATCGGTGGGCAGAGTAGCGTACCTATTTGAGGTAGGTACCGAGCTACCCTCACCACTGTTCTTCTTCTCCGCTTGGTCACGAAGTCTGCTCCGAGAGCGCTGTCTTCCCATCACGCTATGCGACCGACACTACTGACGACGCGACGTGCAGTATATCTGCGAACGTTTGTAACAAACTATAGGTTAATCGAACAACTCGACAGAGCGAGCAAAGACCGAACTGTACTGCTTGACGTTCAAGCAGCTAATGATGATTCTCATAATGGCTGTGTGTCGCACTGTTTTGTAAGCACAGCACATTTCCGGATGTATGCGTTTCATGAGAACGAGTATCATGCGACGTCAAGTGAGCCGAAGCTCATGCGCGTTTCAATGCGACATCGAAATAACAAACTCAACTGGAAGACCAACTCGTGTTCTTGATGTGGGGAAAGTGTTGTTTTATTTGGAAACGATGGAAAGCGACCTAGCTACTACACTCTTATCGAACATGGAGAAGAGGTGTCGGATGGTTATGACCAACAAAGTTTTCCTAGCGGCAATTTTCGTTGATTAAAGGATTAACTTGAAAAATAGCCCATTCATAACGAACGAAGTAAGAGATGTGGCTTTGGTAAGCGAAATGTACAATCAAGTTGTGGTTTATTAGCTCGTTAATATGCTTTTTTTTAATTTCACCGAGGGTCCACGGTACTAACACTAGGACTATTTAGAAATCTGTCGTCGCAAATTGATTGTTTCAATTCAGCGTGGCTGATATGAACTATCCTGTGAGCGCTAACACATCTGAAGAATTCAGTTGCTGCCGTAGTAAGTTTTGTTGATTGACAAGTATTCAATACAATTCCTGAAGCAAGAAGCTTAGCAACAATCCGTTATAAAGATATGACACAAATTGTTCCTAAATTTATTACTTTAACCTTAATCCAGCATTTCGTACCTACATACAGTGGGTGCAAAAAGTATTCGTCTAGCCTGCATATTTCTTAGAAATGGGTTCGTTTTCAGTGTTTAGGGGACAAGGAAAAACATTAGTGTTGACATATAGTAGAAAATGAACCAATAAATCTTAATTATTAAAAATTAATAACGGAAGTCTATTCTTGGTGACAAGAATACGATTACTGAATAATTCTCACTGTTTTGTATGTTCAAAAAGTATTCGTCCACATTAAGAGTATTCACTGTCAATACCTTTTTTAACGCGTTTTGTAGTACTTCGGCGTAGAGTGTTATATGACAGGATACTGCGTATTGTTATTTTGAAAGCTATCTGAGGAAGGTATAGTCACTGTTGTAGAAAAGCTAGCAACATAGGTCGGAAAGGAAAGGAGGCGAGGCGACCCAGAGCGAACGGAGACTTATTCTGCGTCTTCATAACGAGTGCAAGTCAGTGTACATGATATCCAGGCTTATAGGTAGACCCCGTTCGACCGTTCAATCGATTATTGATCGCTTCTGCACAACAAAAACCTTCCAAAATAAACCACGGAGCGGTCGTCCTCGGGCGTTGACCGACAAGGACGAGCGATGTATTGTAAGGGAAATCAAGAAAAATCCTAAAACCAGTGCTCCCAAGCTTGCTAGTGAGTTAGAACGAAGAGGAATCAAGGTATGTACCAGTACAGCTAGAAATACCTGCAAAAAATATGGGTACCATGGCCGAGTAGCTCGCAAGAAATGTTGGGTGAATGAAGCAAACCGTAAGAAACGACTTGATTTTGCCAAGGAACACCGTTTGAAGGATGAAGTTTTTTGGAATCGTGTCATATTTTCGAATGAAAGCAAATATAACATATTTGGTTCAGATGGCTGACGCACGGTATGGCGGAAAAAATGCTGAGATGCAGCCGCAAAACCTTGTTCCAACTGTGAAACATGGTGGAGGTTCTGTTATGGTGTGGGGGTGTATGAGTGCTGCAGGTGTGGGAAAATTACATTTTATTGAAGGTATTATGGATCATAAGATGTATATCAGCACTTTGAAAGAACATTTGAATGCCAGTGCTGAACAATTGGGCTTACAAGGAACCTACATCTTTCAACAAGACAATGATCCAAAGCACACAGCTCATAATACTAAGCTGTGGCTGCTATATAATACTCCAAAACAACTTAAAACGCCCCCACAGAGCCCAGACATCAACCCAATTGAACATCTTTGGAAGATACTGGATGATGAAATCAGGAAAAGGCATATTTCAAATAAAAATGAATTGAAACAAGCTTTGAAAGAAGAATGGGATAAAATTCCATCCTCCGTCACAACCAATTTGGTCAGATCCATGCCGCGAAGTTTGAAAGCAGTTATAGATTCAAAGGGAAACCCAACCAAGTATTAATATTCACTTTTTGCTTTTATTCTCAAGACTACATTGAATAAAAACGCATGTAGACGAATACTTTATGCGCTAGACTGCCAGTTAAATATAATTATATATTTCTTGTGTTATCGAAAAGCGATGTGTTTCTGTTGATTTTTGAAATAATTTTCTATCAGATTTGATCACTAGTTTTATTTGTTTTGCCTCTTACATGATTTTAAAAGCCATTTTGTAAAAAGCATGCAGCTAGACGAATACTTTGTGCACCCACTGTACACTGTGGTGCAAAGTTGATCGGACAAAGGTCGTTTTCATACAAACTAGTCAAGTTTAACATGTTATAAATGTGTTCTGTTATGATCAATTGGGCTGAAATTTTGACGCAAAACTACAAATATGTTGAATTTCACGTGTAAGAAATAACAAATTTTTTGAAGCACCTGCTGGAAGGTGACAATAAAAATAAAATTTGTGCATAGCTGATCGGACAAAGGTCAATGGAAAAGCAAGTTTTGTGTCAAAAATTTCAACTCAATTGATCTGACAGAACACATTTACAACATGTTAAATTTGGTTAATTTTTAAGTGCAGACTTGTGTGTATGCAATGAAAAGTCACCACCAACGTTTTTGCAGCAAAGTACGCTTCTGCGTTCAAAATAATTCCTTAAAATAGTGTTCACTCAAGCCAGACAAATAAAAATATTATTCTTCAGAGTTCTATCATTACTAGCGTGTTGATATGATCGGTCAAGTCAGACCAAAATGTGAATTTTTTATTTGATTTAGAGAAAAACGAATTTAAAGTTGGCTGTTCAATATTGTGTCTTATGTAATGGGAAAAATCATTTGACCGTTTTCTCGTGCTACTCTATTTTTTCAAATCTGGCTGAAAAATTGAAATGTAGCTGAGGGAATTCTTGATCTTATGATATCATTAACTCATTTTTTGTTTTTATTTTGCTACTTAGTCCCTTCTGACTTAAGGCCGACCCATATGATCTTGTATAGTATAGTGCTGTTTTACATTCAAAATCGTCCATTTATATTTTTACTGGTCTGAGTAAAAGTATTCTGAGGGATTCTGAGTTTAATTTGGTGCAAATGCGCAATAACTTGTTTATTTTTCCACCAAATGGGCTGAAAGCTTCAGAGGCTTCCAAAAAATGTATTTTAGAAGATTTCCGCATAAGGACTTGTTGAAGGACACATAGTTCCACAGATATTCCGGTATTATTTGGGTGCTAACATGCTAACGGTATCCCAACTACCGTAAGGTTGCCATCCACCGCTCACGTAGCCTTCCTTTACCTTCCTTTAGCATCCTTTCGACAAGCAATTGCGTCTTCCTTTGGATCATTAGTGGTGATCTTACGGTGATTCCAGTATATCTCTGGAACCATGAGTTGAGTCTGCTTGAATCTATACTAGAAGATATTTCTGGAACCATCTAAAAACTTTACCCCATTTCAAAATCCACATGTGCAAAGGGCCACAAGTCTTCTGTGAACAAACCCTTGCAGTCCCTTATCTCGTCACCCGACAACATCACTTATGATGGGACCGCGAGAGTCAAAGCATGCGAAACAGCGCACGGCGATGGCGCCCTGAGAGAGCGCATTGAGATGTTTCAATGAAACAGTCGCATGTGATTGAATACATGCGTCGCATTGAGAGAGCAATGCGATGAGACAAACAAAAATTGAAACGCTCGAATTTGTTGAGAGCGTGTAGCTTGTCGCGCGCATCGTTCTGGTCTCTCTTTTGTACAATAATGTAGCACACCATGGATTTGAGAGTCATGCGACGCTCCGTCTCACAGCTCGCTGTCGCATTTGTGTACGCGTGATATTTCCGGAAGTCTGATCGGAGCGTGTTGTTCACGTTGATTTACGATGATAATTCCACAAATTTTATGGAGCTATATCCTAAAATTAAAACTAAAAACAACATCTCAATCGTGACAGTACACCTTCTCCAACGGTCACTGACCTTTCCCCTTTTCCAAAAACAGGCCTCTTTCGGAGATAAGTAGACGACGCCTGCCAACCCGGTACCATAATCAGAAACCACTCGAAAGTCCATGACAGTATAAGCAGTTACCTCTATGGTATAAGTTAGTATGTATAAAATGATATTATAGCACAGTGTTCGAGAGATCCGGCTCAATTGAGCTGGATGACTCTTTCCTTATAGACAAAGAATGTCCCGCATAATCAAAAACATTTTGGGGCATAGTATAAACTATATAAGAGAGTTGCAATAACGACAATGATCATCTTATTATATGTGCTCGTTATTTTGTAACTTCAAGTAATGCTATTTGGATTCCATGCATTATGTAAACGATATGAGGCATCATTTAAATAAAAAATATATTTATTTTAATTTTATATATAATATAATGGTATGAGAGTAAAGTAATGCAACTTCAAGATATTGCACTAGGATAACAAACTGAATCATTACGATATGCGATAACATTATGGTATATTCTGTAACATACATCAATTTTTTGCGCAGTTTTGCTTATTTTTACCATATTTGGAGCATAACCCCTGCAGTAATGAAAAAATCTTTCCCCTACCCGATGGTGTTATTGGTTTGCGTGGACGTACTTCGGTTGGCGAGTAAACGGCCTACAAAAATTTGTTTACAAACGTTTATAGGCCTTTTTCCTATGTCACACGAGATTTTTTTTCAAGTAAATGTGAGAAAATAAAAACAATTGAAAGTAAAAACCATTATAATTATTATCATTTATTTTTTCCTCAAAAACTGCTGTAACAACTTTGACAATGATTCATTTACTCTAAGAAAAAGTTTTCTGGAATTAAGGCCCTACATCTATCCCAACTAACATTTTCAGCTTTATAAGCCAACTTTTCCTGCGTTGTGCTGTAAGGTAGCTGAAACAAAGCTGCAGATACAGCTACAAGCAGAAGCTAGCAAAATAGTTTTGGAGAGCGTTTACTCAACTTTTTCACAACCATTATTCAATTTGTCAGTCGCACTGAAAAACATCACCCAACAAACGCTAATGTCGCTTCTATGCAAATATTAATCAACTTTCAACGTTTAGCTTCAAACAAAGCTAAATAGCGAATATATTACTTATTTGCTGGCTTCTACACAACCAACTACTCTTGCTGAATAACATAAACAACAAAAGTGCTTTTTCAGTGTTCACTCGGCTGTCGACAAAAGCAGGCCACTCTCGATGTGTGCTACGCGATCGTCTGTTTTCTCGGCAGCAACCATTGTGTGGTCCTCCTCATTGTTCTTCATCAGCAGTTCTTTCGGTCGATGCGTCGTCGACTTTGGAAAGCAACCGTTTCGTGATGAGTGTGTGAGTGCTGACCACGTTTTGCGTCCATTTCTGCAATGGACGCGCTCTGACCCTCGTTGGCGTACAACAATTTGCCATACAATGAAACCACTGGAAGCGGCTCCAGTTCTGATGGAGGAGGCTTTTTGGATAGCGGAAAATAAAGTGTTTATTGTGTTGTACCTTTTGACTATAGTTTTAAGATGTATTGGATAGTGACCAAGAATCCTCGGCTCTGTAAAGTTAATTCGGTTGAGCTTTATCAAATAAATTAATAAAAAAAAAAAAAAAAAAAAAAAAGTGCTTTTTCAACAACTAAACAACCTTTACTCAACTTATAAACTGTGCTAGTGCTACTTTGGAAGCTATTCTACAGTCAACTAGGTATATTTTTAGACTTGTGCAGTTTTACAGCTTTTACTCTGCTTCTTTACAAAGCTGAATTAACTAGTCGAGAAAAGTGATTATTTAAGGTGCACTATTATAAAGCCTCTACTCAGCAATATTGTTGTAGAAGGGCATGTAAATTTGTTTACGTCAGTTCAGAGTGTTGGCGTAGCGAAGTTGGTAGTATCAAGATTCGCCAATGCGGTCGTCTCGAGTTCGATTCCAGGTTCCGGTACAGTGTAAATAATTTGGTGTAGCTGCTTATAACTAATTTCGATAAATTTAAATCGCAGTAAAATAAACATGATAAATTCCTCCAACAAAAAAAAAACGTATCAATATTTAACCTGGAGTCGAGAGAAAGCTGTGTAGTGATTATTGGATAATCGGGTAAAGGTTGAGTAAGCGCCTTTCAAGTTCACACACAACTAAACAGCAGCATAACAGCTGTATAGAACCGTAAATAGATATGCAATAAGAGCTTGTCCTAACCGTCACAACAGCCATAAGTAGCTGACTAAGTTCGCCAATTTTGCTTGTATATAGAGGTTGAGTAAAGGTTGCCTCATATCGTATAACATTTCAATACAGCTTGAGACTGTATAAATGAAATGAGTAAAGCGTTTACATTGCGAAAATTGTTAGTTGGGATGTTCATCAATAGATTCAGTGTGAATTACCTTGTACAAAAAGTATGTGCCCCGGCATATTTCTTCAAATTTAACTTTTATAACTTCGTGAATGGAAAAATAACAATCATTATTAGGTTTTCTTCCATGGAGAAAGTGATTCAACTGTTGATTTTGGTTTATTTTAAAACCCCTTGAGTTAACCTTTTCAAACTTCCTGGTATTGTTGTATGGATTTGCAAGCATATTATCTAATTGGCAGAATCCTTCATTTCCTATTGCGTTTTTGGGTTTGTATTCTATTTAATTTACTACAAAAATATTTCACATTAGGTTGGATAAAATTTACGTTACAATTGAATCTCATATACGCCATGACGCATCTGTTTGCTATTTGAGTGATCGGTTCTTTTGGACCTTTCACGTAACAAAACAAGATCGACGGAAAAAACAAACCAAAGGAAAAAAAACCTAGCTCTGGTCCTCACAAGTTCCTACCTCATACGTCCCCGTGGTGTAGCCTGGACAATGTTGTCCTTCCGACAATAGCAAAGCAACGGGGTGCGACGTGAACTCTGGCGCGGTAACCATAGCACGGCGATAGAGGAAATGCTTCGTCAACCCGCAGGAGTGCCAACCGGCACATTAGGATTGACGCCAGTAAATTCCTTATTACAGCATACTGGACACGGCATGGAACTATGGACACGACACGGCACAATGGATTGGATACCACGCTACAGGGCTGACAGTCGTGCTATTTTGCTCCCTGAGTAAAGAAGGGTGACACCTCATTGAAATGGCGAGTGGGCTAATAGTGCGGCTGCCCCCGTCCCGGTAAAACCTTGGCAGGCCTCCGGATACGTTCAAAACTCGTCACCAATTGGTGTTTGGTGAGTAGTAGGCTCAGATGTAACATTCCTGACTTACGCCGATCTGGCTCTGAACACGGCTCCCATGAAGGACCGTGTCAACCCTAGCATGGCCTCCCTGCTTGCATAGATAACCATAATATCACAATAGGCGACTACATACAACGAGTGGAAATAGCGGCCCTGAGGGTTGACCCATCAGAATGGAGAAAATCGGAGAAAAAAACAAAAATGAAGAAAAAGAAAAACAAAAAAAATATGAAGAACGACGGCAACACGCCGACAGTGAAAACGGAGAAGCGAACGTGTTCGCAAGGAGCGGGATATTGCAGAGATCACCAGTGTCGAACCTGGGGGCCGCTGCGAGTACTAGCAGCTGCAGTAAGTCTCGAGAAGAGGAGCCAGGCGTTGGGCTAAGCCAGATATTCACACCGATATCCAGCAGTAGCAAATCTCAAGAACTGCAGCTTGGGAGAACCAAAATGACGGATGTCAGGAGGAAGATCGATGAACTCTATGTGTTCGTAAAGGATAAAAACAACGTACACAAAGAGATCAAGCAACTTGTGACTGGTATCAAATCCGGCATAACAGTGGCAGATCGGGAATTTCAAGAGTGGAGAAAATGAGCCGAAAATGCCGAAAAGGCTCTGCTGGAGGCCAAGGAGAGCATAAGACTGGCTCAAGCACATGAGACGCCGAAGGGGCCCACAAATCCACGTCCTGAAAAGAGAGATAGGGACACGCCAGGAGATGAGGAGGAGCAGAAAAAAACCAAGGGACGACGAGGAAGGCATCAAGAAGATGGGAGAAAATGGTGGGTGGCGTAAAGTCGAGAACCAGAAGGAGAGGAAGAAAAAACAGAAGGAAGATGAAGTGAGGAAGAAGGAAGAGGAAGCGAGGAAGAAGGAAGAGACGAAGAAGGAAGACTGCAAGAACAAGGAGAAGCCTAGGCATTGGAAGGAGAGAAGTAAGAGTGACGCTCTGGTTGTTGAGGCGAAGGATAAAACCCCAAGTAACCAAAAGTTCCGCATTCAACGATTAAAATCACTTCCAAGTTCCATAAAGTTCAAATAAAGTTCCGACCGAACCTTCAAGTTCCATAAAGTTCAAATAAAGTTCCGACAGAACTTTCAAGTTCCATCAAGTTCGAATAAAGTCCCGTCAGAACTTTCAAGTTCCATAAAGTTCAAATAAAGTTCCGACAGAACTTTCAAGTTCCATAAAGTACAAATAAAGTTCCGACAGAACTTTCAAGTTCCATAAAGTTCGAATCAAGTTCTGACAGAACTTTCAAGCCACATGAAGCAATTCGCACAAGTCTTTGTTAGTAACAAAATTTAATGTACGTTAATATGAAATGATCAGTGGCCCAAATAAATCCAAACATAAAAAAAAATTAAAAAGTAATTTTCTGGATTCGAACCCGTGTATTTGGCATGCGATCTACGATTGCTAACCACTGCGTCACAAGTGTGATGGAATACCATGCGGGTAAACACCAACTTAAAATTCATCAAGGTGTTGTGTTTAATTCTTCAAACAGTTTCTATACTACTACTATTGCTGTTAAATGAATACACATTAATACCTGTCTTTAGAAATAACTTTCATTAAAGTGCGAACTTAAATATAGAATTTGGGTGCAGAGGACAAAAACCATTTTTAATTTATTTTCTAAAAGTTCCGTTCAAGTTCCGCCAGAGGCTGCTTAGAATGCTCTTCAATTATAGTACCGAAACTTTCAAGTTCTTATAACGACTTAAAAATGAGGCTGCTTAGAATTCTCTCAAGCTGCTTAAGCCAAAAATAGCCTTTGATCAGAACTTTTGGTTACTTGGGACGTCCTACGCCGCACTTCTCCGGAAAGTGAGAGAGGATCCGGAGTTGAAACAACTAGGCGAGAACGTGGTGAAAACAAGGCGAACCCAGAAAGGCGAGATGCTATTCGAGCTGAAAAGGGACCCTACGGTTAAGAGCGCAGCTTTTAAGGAGTTCGTCGAAAAATCTCTTGGCGAGACGGCGAACGTAAGAGCCTTATCCCAGGAGGCAGTGGCCGAGTGCAGGGATCTAGACGAGATCACAACAGAAGACGAGTTGAAAAGTGCGCTGAAGGTGCAATGCAACCTGGGAGACGTACCGATGACAATTCGGTTGAGGAAGGCGTATGGCGTCAATACGACTTTCTTCGGACGCAGCTAACGAGCTGCTCAAGACAGGCCGAATCAAGGTTGGGTGGTCAGTGTGCCAGTTGAAAGCTATTCCTCGGGTGTCTAAGAAAATGGAGAGATGCTACAAATGCATATGCTTCGGTCACCAGGCGAGAAACTGCAAAGGCCCTGACAGATCTGATCTGTGCAGGAAATGCGGAGAGAAGGGGCACGTTGCAAAAGGCTGTACAAAGCAACCGAGGTGCATGATCTGCAAAAAGGAAGACGGAAATGGCCATGTGACGGGAAGTTTCAGGTGCCCAGAGTTCAAGAAGGCGATAGTGGGCCAGCAATAATTTAGGCAACCCAAATAAATCTCAATTATTGCAACACAGCACAGCAACTGTTGTGGCAGACGACTACGGAAACAAAGTGCGATGTTGCTATCATTGCAGAGCCATATCGAGTCCCTCTCGATAATGGTAACTGGGTGGCGGATAGAGCAGGAATGGCGGCCATACAAGTCATGGGTAGGTATTCCATTCAACAAGTGGTGGCAAGCTCATACGAAGGTTTCGTGATCGCCAAAATCAATGGAATCTATGTATGTAGTTGCTACGCACCCCCGAGATGGACAATTGAGCAGTTCCACCAGATGCTAGATAGGCTCACCGGAGAGCTCATTGGACGGAGACCAGTCGTCATCGCAGGAGATTTCAATGCTTGGGCAGTGGATTGGGGGAGCAGATGGAAGCTCTGGCAAAGTTGAACGTCAGCCTGGCCAACGAAGGAACCATCAGCACCTTCCGCAAAGATGGTGGGGAATCCATTATCGACGTCACTTTCTGCAGTACGTCGCTAATGGCAAATATGAACTGGAGAGTGAGCGAAGAGTACACCCATAGTGACCATCAGACTATCCGGTACAGTATCGGCGAACGGACACCGGTGGAAATGCGGAGGAGGAAAGTAAGCGAGCGGAAGTGGAAGACGAAGGCATTCAATAAGGATCCCTTCATCGTAGTTCTAAGAGTAGACAGCAACATCCCGGGCTTAAGCGCAAACGAGTTGACCGAATCATTAGCAAGGGCATGTGACACAACTATGCCGAGAAAACTGGAGCCAACGAACAGGCGGCGTCTAGCTTACTGGTGGAACGAGGAAATTAGCACCCTCCGTGCTACTTGTCTTCTAGCTAGAAGGCGTGTTCAGAGAGCTAGAACAGAAGCAGACAGAGAGGAGCGCAGGGTGGTGTACCGAGAGGCCAGGGCTGCACTGAAACGAAAGATAAAGCTGAGCAAGTCAAATAGTTTCAAGGAGCTGTGCCGCGATGCCGATGCCAACCCCTGGGGCAACGCATACCGAGTCGCGATGGCGAAGATCAGAGGTCCAACGAAGCCGGTTGAAATGTGTCCCAACAAGCTGAAAATCATCGTGGAGGGACTTTTCCCATAGCATGACCCAACGACCTGGCCACCTACACCATATGGTGAGGAAGATGAAGACAACGTTGAACAACCCAAGTAACCAAAAGTTCCGCATTCAACACTTCCAAGTTCCATAAATTGTTAACCACTGCGCCACAAGTGTGATGGAATACCATGCGGGCAAACACCAATTTAAATTCATCAAGGTGTTGTGTTTCGTATTCAAGTTAGTCAGCTGGCTCAGAAAACTCCAACAATAGGCTGACGTAGTGGTTCGTGCTGAGACTCTCACGCAGAAGGACTGGGTTTAACTCTTCCAACAGATCCATTACTACTACTAATGCTGATAAATCAATACACATTAATACCTGCCTTTAGAAATAACTTTCATAAAAGTGCGAACTAAATATAGAATTGGTGTAGAGGACAACCTTTTTTAATTTATTTTCTAAAAGTTCCGTTCAAGTTCCACCAGAGGCTGCTTAGAATGCTCTTCAATTATGGTACCGGAACTTTCAAGTTTTTATAACGACTTAAAAATGAGGCTGCTTAGAATTCTATAGACCACCTTCAACCAAGGTGCTTGAGCCATAAATAGCCTTTTATCAGAACTTTTGGTTACTTGGGAAGTCTCCAACGAGGAACTCATAGCAGCAGTGAAAGGGTTGAAGGCGAATAAACCTCCCGGCCCTAATGGAATTTCTAACGCGGCGTTGAAGGCGGCGATCAAGACGTTCCCGGACATGTTCAGAATGGTGCTGCAGAAATGTCTAGACGAGGGTCAGTTCCCTGATAGGTGGAAGGTACAAAAGCTTGTGCTGTTGCCAAAGCCCGGAAAACCGCTGGGGGATCCTGCATCGTATAGGCCAATATGCTTGCTGGATACTGTCGGAAAGCTCTTGGAGAGGATCATCCTCAACAGGCTGACGAAATGTACGGAGAGTGAACACGGATTTTCGGAGAGACAGTTTGGATTCCGGAAAGGGAGATCGACGGTGGATGCAATTCGGACAGTGATTGACAGAGCCGAGAAAGCTTCCAAACAGAAGCGGAGAGGAAATCGATAGTGCACCGTGATTACGATTGATGTGAAGAATGCATTCAATAGCGCCAGCTGGGAGGCCATCGCCAAGGCACTCCATAAAATGAGGGTTCCAGACTACCTCTGCAGGATTCTAAGTAGTTACTTCCAGAACCGGGTCCTGGTCTACGTGACAGACACGGGGCAGAAATCGCTTAGAATCACGGCGGGAGTTCCCCAAGGCTCCATTCTAGGTCCCACGCTGTGAAACGGAATGTACAATGGCAATGGATAACTTGCCCAGAACAGGGAGAGTGATACTCCTTAATGAACGAAACGTTTTCTTTGACGGTGTAAACGTTAATGCTTTATTTGAATCAACTGAAATACAACATTACCTACGGGAGACATATGAAGTCGAGTTATTTACTCCTGCATTATGTAAGCGATCACCAATCGGTGATCGTCATTCGAATTGAGAGAGTGTGTTAAACTGAGAGAATGGCGTATGCAATGGAGAAGGCGTTAATAGCTGCTTGGTAACAAATCACTAGAGCGTCCTTGGCAACAGTTAAATGTGAATATGATCCTTATGGGACAGAAAGTGGAATCGCTGACATATGTTTTCGATTATCGAACCGCTTTATGCAGTTCGTTGGCTTGGGAAAATATTTGAAGCAAGGTCCCACGAGTGTGGTCTTGAAACTAATGGTTCTTGGAAATAAGGATAGCAAACATGGTTCTAGAATTTGATGACATGTAAGATTCACATGTCACACTGCCCAAAGGAGTTGAGATCGTTGGCTTTGCGGACGATGTCGTCTTGACGGTAACCGGTGAGACGCTGGAAGAAGTGGAAATGTTGGCGGCCGAGGCGATAGATACGATTGGTAACTGCAATGCAAGGAGCGAAGCCGCAGATAGCCCACCACAAAACAGAAGTGATGTTGGTCAGTAACTGCAAAGCAGTGCAGCGGGCAGAAATCACCGTTGGAGAGCACACCATTGTTTCGAAGCGCGTGCTGAAGTATCTGGGAGTGATGATCGACGACCGGTTAAGTTTTAATAGCCACATCGAATATGCTTGCAAAAAGGCGGCGAGGTCATCAACGCAATAGCCAGAATCATGCCGAGCAATTCTGGTCCAAGCAGCAGCAAGAGGCGTCTTCTGGCTAGTGTGTCCTCATCGATACTAAGGTACGGAGGTCCAGCCTGGATTGAAGCGCTGAAAACGAAGCAGAACCAAAGAAAATTGAGCAGTATGTTCCGGCTCATGGCTATGCGAGTCGTGAGTGCGTACAGAACCATTTCGATGGAGGCAGTATGCGTTATCGCCGGTATGATCCCAATCGGCATCACCTTGGCGGAAGACAGCGAGTGCTATATGACGAGAGAAACCCAAGGAGTACGAAAAATGGTGAGGATGGCTAAGTGGCAACAGGAGTGGGATGCAGCAGAGAACGGTAGATGGACACTAGACTGATGCAAAATTTGACTTTTTCGCTCCACAGTGCTTAAATAGTTTCAAATCGAATTCTGATTAGCCTCCCAAAGTTAGAACTCATTTGGTTAGAAACAGACTTCGCACAAGCCATTTGAAGTTTACATGTAAATTACTATGGGAAATCTCAACTTTTTGTTCATTGCCTTCTAGTCTTTTTTCATATTGAGCTGCGAAACAGTTCGATAGCCATTATTAAAGAAAATTTTCTCAGCTACAACTTTGCTGAAGACCGTTTCTATGTAAAACGAGACAGGAAAAAGTTATTAATTATTTAAGAGATTGGTTAACTTATGACATGATCAAGCAGCTGCTCTGTAGGCAACACTGTATTTTACAGTGTGACATAGTAGCCATGATTTTTGTGTCCTATTCAACGCCCCAGAAACACCAATGTTGCCTGCTGAGCAGTTGATTGAGCATGATCATTAGACATCAGCGCATTGAACCATTGATAACTTTCGATCCTTGCATTTAATCAAAAAGTGGTCTTGGGCAAAGTTGTAGCTGGGAAAATTTCTTGCAAGTACAGTTGAAAGCTTTTGAAGCAGACCGATATGGTGAATTATTAGATAGACATGAACAAAAAGCTTGGTTTTACCATAGTAATTCCCATACAAACTTCAAATGGTTTGTGCCATCTCAGTTTCTCACCAAAGGGGTTCAAATTTTGAGAGGTTAGTCAGGATCCGATTTGGAATCGTTTAAGTATTGTGGAGCGAAAAAGTCAAATTTTGCATCAGTCTAATGGACACACAGGCTAATACCGACTCTTTCGACCTGGGTGAACAGAAAGCATGGAGAAGTCAACTTCCACTTGACGCAGTTCCTGTCTGGTCATGGCTGCTTCAGGAAGTACCTACATCGGTTCGGACACACAACGTCACCCTTCTGTCCGGAGTGTGGGAATGTGGAAGAATCAGCAGAGCACGTGGTCTTCGAATGTCCTAGATTTGATGATGTGCGAGAGGATATGCTCGCCCTTAGCACGGAGAATGTCATCGAAGAAATGTGTCGAGAGGAGGGCACCTTTAACGCCGTCAGCAGAGCAGTAACGCAGATTATGTCAGCGCTGCAGCGAAAATGGCGAGAAGACCAACTAGAAAGTAGTAATGTGCTCACACAATTGCGAACTGAAAGCCGAAGCCGGGAGAACTCTCCGTCAGAGTAGGCTGTATCCACCACCGGGGATAACCGAGTAGAACGTGACGCTGGGAGATAAATGGCTCACAAATTGGAGAGACGATCAGCGAACTGGAAGTGCCAATTAGGTGAGGTGAAGCGAGGTGCGTAATGCACGGCTCCCTCCGAAGTAATACGACAAGTGGTTCCGGAGGAAAAGGGCAAGACGTCTAAGGAGGTTTTAGTGCGGTAAGAATCCCACACACCGTGTCACCGCGACTGTGCGCCCAGTCGTGAAGCAGTGGCACGATGGCCTTTTGGAAGGTTTCCTCGTTGCCAAAACACACACACACACACACACACACACACACACACACACACACACACACACACACACACACACACACACACACACACATACACACCGTCGGGGAGCACACCATAGCCTCGAAGCGTGTGTTAAAATACCTAGGAGTGATGATCGATGACCGGCTAATCTTCAACAGCCACGTCGAATATGTCTGTGAGAAGGCTTCGAAGGCCATCAACGCGGTAGCTAGAATCATGCCGAACAACGCTGGTCCCAGCAGTAGCAAGAGGCGTCTTCTGGCCAGCGTGTCATCATCGATACGGAGATATGGAGGTCCAGCCTGGGTTCCAGCGCTGGAAACGAAGCAGAACCAAAGGAAACTGAGCAGTACGTTCCGGCTCATAGCCATGCGAGTCATGAGTGCGTACAGAACCATCTCGTCGGAAGCAGTATGCGTTATCGCCGGTATGATCCCTATCGGCATCACCCTAACGCAGTTTCTGTCTGGCCACGGCTGCTTCAGGAAATACCTGCATCGGTTCGGACATGCAGTGTCACCCCTCTGTCCGGAGTGTGGCAAGAGACGTACTCCAATTTCTCGGATAATGATCGTGATTATGAATATTTTTAATACTTTCCTGACTTTTCAAGTAATGTTGGTGTTAGAAATATTTATGTTCAAGATATTTTGACTGGTCTGTAACCGTTTGGTCACAAATTCATAGGTTTTTGTCATTTATGTTATATATTCAGAACCTTCACGTTTCTTGTGCAAGAACAGCAGTATACCACAGAAGTGATAGGGTTCTGTACCGCTGTGAAAATATTGTGCCGTTACGTTATGTCGACAATAGAACTACAAACAACCATAGAAAACTAGGATGACGGGATGAAAGAAAATTGGGGAGAAGAACGGCCATTGCACAAAATCGGGCTCTTTTAATATCAGGCGTCCGTGTGCTAAGACGCAATTTAATTAGCTAAGTGCAGTGGTTGGTGTTTTAGAACGTGAACCAGGACCCCCTCCCCCCCCCCTCCTAGCAACAGCTAGTGTGTGCTAGGGAAATTTAACGTTCAGGACCTCTTTTATATTGGACCTTAAAAAGGTCATCCGTCAGCACACGGCCGGCTCGAGAAATATTGGAAACAGTTTCCGATTGTTAAGGACCGAAACACTACTATCTGGCCAAACGTAGGCTATAATCGCTAAGGAGTTTTCCCTTCTCGGCTTGACCAAGGTGGCCTTGCCACGGTCGGCCGATCGTGCCAACGAAAGACGACGCCTGCCATCCCATCGTCCAGCAACGCCCGCTGGCCCGTCATCCGCTCGCTTCGCCAATCTGGCGAGAGTTCCGGCCGCACAGTAGGACAGGAGTCACTGTGTCGGCCATCCCAATTCACCATCAACGGCAGCAGTGGTATGTACCGGTACAGAAAACCACGCGATTAGGCTACACGACACATATTACACGAAATTATGAACACAGAACAACACGCACATAATACAGAAAGTGGCGAATAAATGCGTTTAAAGAAAAGTGAAAGTTCTTCGTTTTTGTATCGTGAAAACCCTCACAACCCCTTTATACTGTCACTTGAATCTGGTACATTCCCGCAGGAATGGAAAAAAAAAATCTTTTTTAATACCCATTTATAAATCTGGTAAAAAATCTGATATCCGAAATTATCGTGGGATTGCCATCATCTCGTGCATTCCTAAACTATTCGAATCAATCAAAAACAAAAATATCTTCAGCCAAATAAAACATAGAATAACACATGCACAACACGGCTTTTTTAAAGGTCGTTCTACCACAACAAACCTCCTGGAATTTGTTGATTACTCATTAACTGCAATGGATAAGGAAAACCAAATAGAAGCTCTTTACACTGACTTCAGTAAAGCGTTCGA
Source organism: Ochlerotatus camptorhynchus (assembly GCF_037179485.1). NCBI lineage: Eukaryota > Metazoa > Arthropoda > Insecta > Diptera > Culicidae > Ochlerotatus > Ochlerotatus camptorhynchus. Next base: position 5,227,525 of record NW_027040560.1, on the reverse strand, counting down.
TAGACTTGACATTTCAATGTTGATTTTTAAATTAGAAAAAATGGGAATTGAGATAAAACTCCTCACCTACTTGGATTAAGTCATATTTACCGGTCGTCGGCAAATTGTAAGATTCAGCGAGAAAAAATCTAACTCAATTCAAGTCACGTCAGGAGTTCCACAGGGCTCGCACTTGGGACCTCTTCTTTTCATTTTGTACGTTAACGATATCTCCCTTATTTTGAAAAATCTCAGAGTGCTTATTTATGCTGATGACATGAAACTATTTTAAGAGATAAGAAATGATGATGATATGAATACGTTTCAGAATGAAGTTCATGTTTTTTATACGTGGTGTTGTAAAAGTGTGTTGGAACTAAATGTTAAAAAATGTAATCTTATAACTTACAGTAGAAAACTAATAAAGCCATTCGTATTACATTTGGTAATCAAATTGTTCAAAGTTGTGATAAAATAAGAGATTTAAGAGTTATTCTAGATTCTAAACTAACATTTGTGGATCATTATAACACAATTATTCATAGAGCAGGCAATGTGATTAATTTTATAAAGCGTTTTGGTTTACACTTTGAAGATCCTTACACTATATGTTGCCTATGTGAGGCCAATATTAGAATATTTCAGTGTTGTTTGGTCACCTTATATGAAAAGGCATGAAGAACGAATAGAGTCAATCCAAAGGCAATTTTTATTATATCTAGACTAACATTTGAAAGGGGCGGAAGAGCCAAGATGTAAACAAACTATATTTTGGCACATATAGAGAGAACAGTTCACAAACTACTCGATAAACACGAAAAAGTAGAAGAAAATATCACTTCATATCATCAAAAACCGTTTCTTCTTACATGGCGTATTTCCAACTTTCAACTCGATGATGCAACTGGTTGTTACGCCTTGCACCAGAACAACGAATTATATTGTTTTAATATGCCAAACGTATTGATTCTGTAGTATCTAGTCACGCCCGATTCATTTGAAACGCATCCGATTGATATTTCACGTCATGGCGTTCTTGTAATCAAAACGCATATTTCTCCAAATAATCTCAAATTTTCTCTTTTCAGAGATCAATCGGGTCATGGATTGGAAGATTTTCTGCATATCGTGCAGATAATCCACATTTTTTTCACCGCGAGCTTGTCTACGGTTTGTTGCCTGTATCTCGAGCTGAAAGTGGAGATCCGGCGGAAGGAACTCGGTTTTCAGTTCAGCCTTCAGTTCTGCCCAGTTCCTAAAATCTCGATTCTCCATGCCCTCAATAAACCAATCTTTTGCTCTACCAGCAAAAAGGTGAATCGCGCTTCTAAAAAGCTCACGATCTAAAATATTCTCAGCTCTTCGTCTCATCTTAACCTCTTTCAAGAATTCAGCCAATTTCCTGCCACTGTCCTTACCATCTTACTTGATCCTTCATTCGGACACCGGAATGCGCTTTAGTGGTTTTTGATACCTTTTCCTTTCCTTCTGATTGTATCCTTTCTTAGCTTGCTTCTGCATTCTGCGTATAGTTTCTGAATTCACGGAACTATCATGACTGGAGATTGATGAAGTCAAACTCTCGGTTGATGAGTATTCATCCGAAGAATCTGTAGTGACACTCACCTTCCTAGATCGTTTTTTGAGCTTTCGAGTTGGCGATTTTCGCCTGTCTCGCTTACTCTTCTTCGAGCTAGTACTTCTTTCTATTTTCTTTTTCTTATCCTCACCTAAACTCTCTGTACTATCTGAGGTGCTCTCAGAGTGAGTTTCTGACTCAGACTTAGGCACCTTAGGTATGGGTAAACTATTCTTTTTCTTATTTGTAGGTATTTTATCATCTTTGTCTTCGTGATTCTCTACAGTTTCCATTTTTCTCAGTGGTTCCATTTTAATTTTCTAATGTAGATTCATTTAAAGTTTTTCCAAACGCTAGTTCCTTTCAATTCCTTCTTCTGCCTGATTTATCCGTTTTTCCTCTATCTCAATCTCTCTTTTCCTCCTATCTTCCTGCTGTTTTGTGGTCATGATCACAAAATCTTTGAACATTTTTGTCACATCCCATGGATTTTCAATTTTTCCTTGCTCATAATCTGATAGTCAACTCAAAATTTCCTTAGATCTTTGAACGGATTTTTCAATCTTCGACTTTTTTGATTTAATTGCTTGCTTCACTCCACCACTTGCTTCATCATCCGTATTTTGGAGATCTTTTCCGCATGCGGTTTCATTCAGCACTTCAATTTCGCTTCGCACATCTACAAGAGCTGAATGCACATAATTTTCCAATTGTATTGGCTCTTCTTTGTTGCCGGAAGCAACCTTAGAGCAATCGGGGAAATGGTTAGCGACTATTTCAGTTACTTTTCTACCTAATTTCATTACCTCAACCTGAAATTTTTGAGCTTGTGGTGCACGAAAGAGAGAGAATATTCTCACTCTGTAATGAACCAGGCGGGTCTTCAATTTTTCTCTGTATCGTGAATCACATTTTGAGTTACCCAGCAGACCCTCAATTATCATCAACTTTTTGTTAATTATGTTTATTTCCTCGGTAGCATCTCTCCAAGTCACCGCATGAACTACTGACTCTAACTCTTTCTCCTATCGCATTCGATCTTTTAACTTCCTCCTCTTCTTACTCTCGTGCTCGTCCAAATCGAAAAATATATTGCGAATGAGAAACTCATGCTCGATCTCGTCCACTGAGAGATGGGATACATCCATTTTCCTGTACATGCTTTGCAAGTCCATATTGAATGAATATTGCTCACCGAAAATGAAATTTAAAAAGAAAACTACAAATAATACACCAGTATTTGAATGAAAGAAAAAAAAAAGACTAAATATATTCAACAAATTCCTTTACACGTGTTTCAATATTTTGGAAGAATCAAGACCCATTAAAATGATCTAAATCAAAAGCAACCGAAACTCAATCTTCACGATACTTGGTTGATCATCGATGGTAGTTTTTCGCTTTTGGAAGTGTACGCGCACTAGTAAATAGCACTAGATATTGTAAAATCTGGCCGAGAGACCAGGTGTCGCATACACCAAATGAATAATTCCCCCTTTAGCACCATGCACGTTTCACAAATCACGTGTTCCCTAACCTTGAATCCTAACTCACTCCGTCTTTTGGTGATTTGCACTCTGATCAGCTTTGTCTTTTTCGTTGGGCGCCAATTGTTACTTCTGAGGGAGCAGAGCTCTCTATTATGGCAATCCCCCAGGTCCCTGGTCTAGAGCCACGGGGACCAACGGGGTGGGCTTTCCACCAGCCTCTTTTGTTGGCTTAGCTCACGACTCTTCCCCAGGTCGTATCTCGACAAAGAGTGAGATGGTGAGGCTGATCAGGGCGCAAATAACCTTCTACTCGGTTTTCTTTTAGGCACTTTTTATTTAGGATATCACGTTACTTACGTATAATAGGGTGTGTGTGTGTGTGTGTGGGTGTGTGAATGGCCGGCCGGCGTGCTGGATCGTGGATCGCTAGGCGGATGACCCAACGGATGATCTGCTAGTTTAGGAATGACGCGATTTCGTGTCTCCCGACGCTCGCTTGGTTGACCGCTCCGACGGTCTAGACAGCGTTCGGTTGATCGCCAGTGATTGCGAGGAACTTCACGCTCGCTGGGAGGGTTGACCGCTCCGACGGTCTAGAAAGCGTTCGGTGGCTCAACGCTGAACAGCGGAGACTCAAACTAAGGACAATGGGTCCTTGGGTTAAAACAATGGGAGGTCTTATTATATGGAAACTACTGGGCAGTTGGGTTAGGTATGTTACCTGATTCTTTGATTAACGCGTTCCTGAGGTTTTTATTTCCACTTTATTTAACTGGAAAGTCACTTCGACTTCAAATGTTTGAACACTTGGACTTTGTCTGTAAATATACCGATACTAGTCTGTGAACTATGATCCAAACCTCCTTCGAGAAGAGCTGAAGTGGAAAAGAACTTGCCCATTCGATCTGACCCAGTAGTAACCTCCTATTTGACCATACTCCCTGTTTCCACCCGTCATACTTTTCATTTATTTCCCTCTTCTGTTAACCGATCCTGGTTGTGGTGTCTGTATGGGAAGTGTACCTTATGTTTTACAAATTGTGTTCTGATAATTTTAATTTGACCGTTTCTTTGGAGTGGTATTTTTAATCTGTTCTGCTATTCCTTTACATATTTTCATTTGTGTTTAATAAATTAAGTTTTATAACATAGAACATTAAGTAAATAAACAATAACTTTCGGCATAACCGTTACATAAATAGATTAATATTATAGATAACTCAATAGCATATTGCTAGCAACAGTCGGCCTTGCTCGTTCATACTTAATAGCAGTATGGATTGCCGATACCTACACTCACTCTCATTGCTCAGTGCTGGTGATATAGGGTAAACTACCCAAACGGTAACAAGTGTAACTCAATATGAGTGGATATTCTTTGGCGGTGAACACATTTATGAATTTAATTGATAAAACGAAACTTCATGCAATTTGATTAAATGAGTATATTTTATAAATATGAATTCTGAACTAACTAAATAAATAACTATCTATATGAAAAGCGTACTTGTTACAGGATATAATGTTGGCCAATTGATCTAAGATTGGGCCCATCGCTAAAAATCTGATATATATTAATTTTATCTAGATGAACGCTTAGCGGCGCCGATGGTGTAGTGGTAAGCGTGATTACCTCTCACCCCAGCAGGCCTGGGTTCAATCCCATGCGGCGCCGCCGGGATATTCTGAAGCATAACATCTCTGATCACGCCTTCCTTCGGAAGGGAAGTAAAGCCGTTGGTCCCCGGTTCATGAGTTGATGGGTCGATAGGTAGGGTCCAGGTGTGGGAGCTGCCTCCCTGGCGTCGGTAGCATTGGTGCTCAGCACGGAAAACAAGATCGACGGAAAACAAATCAAGGAAAAAAAAAATCTAGATGAACGCGTAATTGGGACGGTACTAATGGATATTTTGGAACGCTATTGAAAATTTAGTAAATTGCTGAATTTATGTATGGGCCCAAGATAGGGGCATTTAGGCCGACAATACATCCATTTTCCCTATAAGGGAAATTTCGAAGTAGAGACATTTAGTTGATTTTGTTTAACTACATAAAAACAAGTATGAACCGATTTTTAACTATTTTTTTATATTTAATACTATTTCCTGGAAACATTGAGCTAAACTCAATCTTTGGTAGAACATTGGTCATATTTTTTGTAACGTTTTTCTACTCTACGGGCAAAAAATGGGCAAACATTTAAGGTCCTGTTCTGATGATTGTTTTGAAAACCTAATTGGCATTCCATTCACCTTCCAAGCTTGGTAGAAACCGTTCGGTGTTGTTCTACTTGCATTCTTATAGCGAATTTGTTTATTATCGGGGTTGGAGCCAGTTCCAACCCAGTGTGTAACCAATATTTTTGTCAGTGCGAACCTGAACCTGAGGTAAGTTTTATAAAACAAACGATCAAACTGACGCTTGTCAGAAAACAAGCAGAGCCGATCTTGATACCCGATCCAGGTTGGAACTGAATAATAAACAAATTCGCTATAAGAAACCGTTCAAAACTTAAGCGACACAAAGATCAAAACTATTATGAACCCAAAAAAACATGCGTAGCAAATAGTCTTCACAAAGTACAAATCGTTCGATATATGCTGTTCAGTCATTTGCATTTTTTTTCTCCAAGCCCGATTTTACATTTTCCACCAGTGCATTTAAATCCTTGCACGTTTTTTTCTGCTGCTTTTCGGCCATTTCCAATTTATTCCTTAGACTAGATGTGTCATTTTCCACGGCTTTGACATCTTTTTTTAATTGCCCGTTGAAATCGATCTGTGTATTCCTGTTGTCCATGAAGGATCTAATTAACGTTTGTAATTCATTCCGCAGTTCACTTTGCTCATTTTCAATTCTTTTAACCATTTGTAGTTGTTGCTGAATCATTTCCAATGATTTCTGCATGCTCAATGTCCCATTTACTACCGTAGCTTCTAAATCTTTCACCATTTGTCGTTGCTGCTGTTGAGCCAGTTCCATTTTATGTTGCAATTTCAATTTTTCACTATCTAATGATGCATTTGAATCTTTCGCCATTTGTTGTTGCTGAAGCAGAGTCTTTTCCAATTGGAAAACCAGGTTTGATTTATCATTTTCCATCGTTGCAGCTAAATCTTTCATCATGTGTTGCTGCTGCTGTTGAATCATTTCCAATTTTCGCTCACGATCCAATTTTTCATTTGATACTCGTCCAACGAAATCTTGCTCCATGTATGCCTGCTTCAATCCCACTATTTCTAATTTATTCATCACACTAGATTTGTCATTTTGCATGTTTGTGTTTATCTGCCTGATGGTCTCGGTTTGTGCCACAACATGCTGCTCACTTGCCAATCGCTTATTTAACTCCGTTTGATTTTTCCCTATTTGTTGCTGTTCCAGTTTTATCATTTCCAATTTATTCTCATTGTGCGATTTTTGATTTTCCAGCCGTGCGTTCAAGTTGTGTTCAGTAATTTCCAACTTATTCTTTAAACAAGATGCTTCATTTTCCACGGCTATGATGTCTTTGTTTAGTTGCCTGTTGATCCCGCTTTGTTCATTTTGATGGTCAGTAGATATTCTCGCTAAAGTTTGCACTTCGTTCTGCAAGCAACGTTGCCCACTTTCCGATTGCAAATTGAATTCCATTTGATCTCTCTCCATGCGTTGCTGTTTCTGATGAGTTTTTTCCAATTGACTCTCAAAATCATTCTGCTTGCTAACTATTCCCATTTTGTACTCCATTAGATCTTGCTCCATCTGGTTGTGTCGCTGGTTAGTCATATCCAGTTGATCTTTCAGAAGACATGTACGAATTTCCACAGCACTGACATCTCTGCCTGTCTGCTCGTTGATCTTGATCTGTTCATTCCTGTCGTCAACATATTGTGTGATACTCTTTTCCACTACATCCAGTCGGCTAGTAAGTGCCTCTATAATGTTCCTATTGATCTCCTCTTGTTTCTCTCCTATGTTAGCGAAATCATTTAAGACAGCGGATGCACTAGCAAAAGTGACTGGGATCATTTTTTTTAGATTTGAATCAGAACGAAAATGCGACACTTCCAACCTACTCTGTACCTAATACCAGACTAACTTCATACCGGCTCCATACTGTTCCTACGGTTCCTACTAGAGAGAGTCTATAGGATAAGAGAGTGGCGGCTGAAAATCTCGATAATAAAGACAAAAAAGATAGGAGTGGATTCAGAACAACCTGCCTGGGCAACCTATACGCTAACAGTTACTGATTGATTACAGTTTATGACTCGAACAGTCACCTGGATATTTTGATATTTGAATTGCGTCATATTAGAAAAAAAGGATTTTAAAACAATTAAGGGTTATTCACGACCGCACTTTTGACGTACTCGCTAAGATAGGAATATCTAATAATCGGTAAAATATGCCGATAATCGCACAAAAGTGAACAAACCTAAATCATCGGTAAACATCGATTACCTAAAATTAGGTATTTTCAGTGATAAAACATAAACGGTAATTATTGCTTACTGTTCTCAGTGATTTTTACCGAAAATATCGTAATATTTTTTTATTTCAACCGGGACGAAATGAAAGGAATTGAGGTTGGTTTTAATAAGATTTGATAATATTTTCATATTATCGGGTCGATTAGGTTTACTGAAGTCATATAAATTTTTCAACAAAATCAAGAAAATAGCGTAAGGCTTTAAATATTTTGTCAGCAGGCTGCGTTTTATTGAAAGACTTTCATATACGGTTGTCCGGATAATTTTTGCATCACTGAGTGGGAAAAACAGGGTTCGGTCAGGTATTTTCAGGTATCTATTCAATAATCACGTAACACTTGCGTGGTCTAAATATGAGCATTATGTGGATTATAGCTTTCCTAGAAGTGATAAAGCGTTGCATTCGTTTGTTGATATCTTATCGAAACCTCTTTTTCCAGGAACTGCCTAGAAAATACGTAAGTACTCATCGGAGCGTGTTGTTCACGTTGATTTACGATGATAATTCCACAAATTTTATGGAGCTATGTGTGTGTGTGTGTGTGTGTACAATCTAACCCCCACTGTCCGGCAGTGTTATTATGGAAGAAAACTACTTTTTATTACCCTTAAATTAAAGCAGGTTTAGTCCGGGAGTTAGAAGGTGTTAGCTCTATTGCAGCTCCAGTGACCCATTTCAGAATGCCTGGTAATTCACGACCACTCCGAGGTCACTTTTACTTACAATAAGCCCCGCATGTTCACTCTACCTTTATCAAATGGATAATGGTATCATAAACACACTTCCAGATTCAAAAAATATTATTTCCAAATCTGGCACGTATATAGTTTTGAAATATGTATGAAATACTGTATTAAATCGATTTTAATGGAGATTTCTTATCAATTTTGTTTCGAATACCTCTTGATTCATCTGCTGGCAGCACTTACTGGCCCTTACCGGCGACCAACTCATCTGTCCGTAAATGCAACAACGCCTAAATCTCAAAGCTTTCCGAACGTCCCCTCGAAAATGCAATCGAGATATGTATAAGAACAATCTTCAACTGGAACGTACTCACCAAATCAATACATCCGGGAGCAAATTCCCGATGCTTATTTTTCTCTCGCAAACCCGTCGTCGTCGAACGGCAAAAAAAGGAAACTCGGTGAGCAATTTTGTGACACGGAATTTTCACTGAACATAAACCACGAATTCACGAAATTCACCACACCCAACTGCGAAACACGTTCAGAAGCACTTTTGGTACAATTTCGATCAATTTCTTTCGAAAACACAACAAAAAAAGTTACAAGCGAGCCAACATCAACACCGATTGTGCCGAGCTCTTTCACGCACCTTGCAGCGCGTAAATAAACTGGAATTAAAAATTATCACTCGCGATGCCACTAATTTCTGGTCCGGGAGAAAATCAAACAACGCAGATCGCGACATCTCTTCCCACAAATTTTATGGAGCTATATCCTAAAATTAAAACTAAAAACAACATCTCAATCGTGACAGTACACCTTCTCCAACGGTCACTGACCTTTCCCCTTTTCCAAAAACAGGCCTCTTTCGGAGATAAGTAGACGACGCCTGCCAACCCGGTACCATAATCAGAAACCACTCGAAAGTCCATGACAGTGTAAGCAGTTACCTCTATGGTATAAGTTAGTATGTATAAAATGATATTATAGCACAGTGTTCGAGAGATCCGGCTCAATTGAGCTGGATGACTCTTTCCTTATAGACAAAGAATGTCCCGCATAATCAAAAACATTTTGGGGCATAGTATAAACTATATAAGAGAGTTGCAATAACGACAATGATCATCTTATTATATGTGCTCGTTATTTTGTAACTTCAAGTAATGCTATTTGGATTCCATGCATTATGTAAACGATATGAGGCATCATTTAAATAAAAAATATATTTATTTTAATTTTATATATAATATAATGGTATGAGAGTAAAGTAATGCAACTTCAAGATATTGCACTAAGATAACAAACTGAATCGTTACGATATGCGATAACGTTATGGTATATTCTGTAACATACATCAATTTTTGCTCAGTTTATCTTATTGTTACCATAATTGGAGGATAACCCCTGCAGTAATGAAACATCTTTCCCCTGCCCGATGGTGTCATTGGTTTGCGTGGACGTTCATCGGTTGGCGAGTAAAGGGCCTACAAAAGTTTGTTTACAAACGTTTATAGGCCTTTTTCCTATGTCACACGAGATTTTTTTTTCAAGTAAATGTGAGAAAATAAAAATAATTGAAAGTAAAAACCATTATAATTATTATCATTTATTTATTCCTCAAAAACTGCTGTAACAACTTTGACAATGATTCATTTACTCTAAGAAAAAGTTTTCTGGAATTAAGGCCCTACATCTATCCCAACTAACATTTTCAGCTTAATAAGCCAACTTTTCCTGCGTTGTGCTGTAAGGTAGCTGAAAAAAAGCTGCAGATACAGCTACAAGCAGAAGCTAGCAAAATAGTTTTGGTGAGCGTTTACTCAACTTTTTCACAACCATTATTCAATTTGTCAGTCGCACTGAAAAACATCACCCAACAAACGCTAATGTCGCTTCTATGCAAATATTAATCAACTTTCAACGTTTAGCTTCAAATAAAGCTAAATAGCGAATATATTACTTATTTGCTGGCTTCTACACAACCAACTACTCTTGCTGAATAACATAAACAACAAAAGTGCTTTTTCAACAACTAAACAACCTTTACTCAACTTATAAACTGTGCTAGTGCTACTTTGGAAGCTATTCTACAGTCAACTAGGTATATTTTTAGACTTGTGCAGTTTTACAGCTTTTACTCTGCTTCTTTACAAAGCTGAATTAACTAGTCGAGAAAAGTGATTATTTAAGGTGCACTATTATAAAGCCTCTACTCAGCAATATTGTTGTAGAAGGGCATGTAAATTTGTTTACGTCAGTTCAGAGTGTTGGCGTAGCGAAGTTGGTAGTATCAAGATTCGCCAATGCGGTCGTCTCGAGTTCGATTCCAGGTTCCGGTACAGTGTAAATAATTTGTTGTAGCTGCTTCTAACTAATTTCGATAAATTTAATTCGCAGTAAAATAAACATGATAAATTCCTCCAACAAAAAAAAAAAACATAACAATATTTAACCTGGAGTCGAGAGAAAGCTGTGTAGTGATTATTGGATAATCGGGTAAAGGTTGAGTAAGCGCCTTTCAGGTTCACACACAACTAAACAGCAGCATAACAGCTGTATAGAACCGTAAATAGATATGCAATAAGAGCTTGTTCTAACCGTCACAACAGCCATAAGTAGCTGACTAAGTTCGCCAATTTTGCTTGTATATAGAGGTTGAGTAAAGGTTGCCTCATATCGTATAACATTTCAATACAGCTTGAGACTGTATAAATGAAATGAGTAAAGCGTTTACATTGCGAAAATTGTTAGTTGGGATGTTCATCAATAGATTCAGTGTGTCATCCCACTGCGACCTAGCAAGAAGTACAGTCGACTTGTTTCGCGCTCCGGTATTTCGGAAGTTTTCTCGGTATTCGGTTGGTTTAAATTATCAGTTTTTTCTCGCTTAGTGATTACTGGCATAGTACCCGGCTAAACAATTATCTGAAAGTGAGTTTTTTTCTGAGAAGAAAGTGTGTTTTCGGCATCATCGGAAGGAAAATTGTTTTTGCGATTGCCAATTCGCCAACCATTTTGCCATCGGTGCGTGATCACGCATACCTGCACACAGATCATCGTCATCGAGTGTCAGCATCTGCCTCCGCATTTATACCGGTCATCCATCATCGTGTGTCCAGCTGAGTGCCGAGCCTAATACAAGCACACCACTACAAAGATCGCCCGCACACGCGCATCGAAGGTCACCCACGCTGTGCGTCGCTCCGCTGCTGCTGTGTAATCACTCGGTGGTAGTAGTATAGCAGATAAGTTTTTTTTTCCTGTTTCTTTCTCTCGCCCATCAGTTAAATTTAATTTTGTGTTTCTGTGTTTGTAGTTTTTTTTCTGTTTATTGTGTCTGTGTGGTTTTAAGCATCGTTTCAGTGGCAGAGCGTTTACCGCTCCCACTAGTACGGCAAAATGGACGTCTCGTCAGAAGACGATATGGACATTTTGTCGGAAGATGACACCAGTTTGCCGCTCGATGGCAAGAAAAGACGAAAACGTCCTGTCATTCATGGTTCGTCTCAGAAAAGCCCCCGATCACGAGCCTATCCAGATGACTCGACTGGGCCATGGGTTGTCTACTTTCAGCCCAAAAACAAACCATTGAACTTGATGCAAATTTCCACTGATCTGACGAAGCGATACTCGGCCGTGACCGAAATCACGAAGGTTAGGCATAATAAACTTCGTGTTGTCGTTTCTAACCTGAAGCAGGCTAACGAGATTGCTGCCTCCCAGCTCTTTACGATTGAGTACAGGGTTTACATACCAGCTCGTGATGTGGAGATCGAAGGTGTGGTCACCGAAGCGAGTCTGACCCCCGAGATCTTGGAGAAGCAGGCGGTTGGCCGTTTCAAGAACCCCTTGCTCCCCCCGGTGAAGATACTGGATGTCCAAAAACTGGGCTCAGTATCTGTCAGCGAGGGTAAAAAGAGTTTTACCCCCACAGACTCGTTTCGCGTGACCTTTTCTGGTTCAGCCCTTCCTCAGTACATCGAGTTGGGAAAACTTCGGCTACCTGTGCGCTTGTTTGTTCCTCGGGTCATGATCTGCCAAAACTGCAAACAGTTGGGACATACGGCCTCTCACTGTGGCAGCAAGGCACGCTGTTCCAAATGCGGGGAGAAGCACGAGGATGGCGCCTGCACAGTCACGGCACCAAAATGCGTGTACTGCAAAGGATCTCCTCCTCATGGTCTCTAGTCGTGTCCGGTGTACAAACAACGCGGGGAAAAACTAGAGCGCTCTCTTAAAGAACGTTCCAGGCGGTCTTTTGCAGAAATGCTTAAGACAGCCAAGCCATCGACCAACGAAACAAATCCCTTCGCTCTTTTGTCAGATGACGAGTCTGGCTCTGACTTGGCTGAGGAGGGAGTTTCTTTCAGTTTTCCGGAAGGTTCTGCCCGGAAACGAAAACGCATCCGTTCGCGGAAAGTTGCAGATCAAGAACCCCAAATCAGCTTGCCCAAATCAAGGAGTGGTGGAAAAAAGGAGACTTCTACTCCTCCTGGATTCCGCAGAACTGATTATACCCAGGATTTTCCACCTCTCCCGGGGACATCCAAAACCCCCGATGCCCCAATTTTCAGAACACAAGCCCCTTCTTCATCTGGGTTGTTCTCATTTGATAACATTGTGGACAGTATCCTCAATTACCTCGATATTTCTGATCCTCTTAAAAGCATTGTTCTGGCAATGCTTCCTACTGTGAAAACCCTCTTGAAGCAGTTGACATTAAAGTGGCCCCTCCTTGCAGCAATCATCTCCTTCGATGGATAATTTTCCAAACGAGGTCGGGGATTTGATCACTGTTCTACAGTGGAATTGTCGAAGTCTTATTCCTAAGATAGAATCGTTTAAGTTTTTGGTTCACAATAATGATTGTGATGCATTTGCTCTGTACTGTACAGTACTTTTGGGGATCAAAAAGTGCCATTCCTTCTATAGAGTGAATCTTCCACAATTTCCAGGTATTGAAGTTGTCGCATGTCAGGCTTTTGTTAAAGGCAAGAGCCTTTGTATTGCTTCTGTGTATATTCCTCCCCGAGTTTCGATTAGTCAAAAACAACTTTCAGATATCTGTTCAGTTCTTCCTACTCCACGGTTGATTATGGGAGATTTTAATTCCCACGGTACAGGCTGGGGGGAACTGTATGATGACAACCGTTCTACTTTGATATATGACCTCTGTGATAACTTCAATATGACAATTCTTAACAATGGAGAAGTAACACGTCTGGCTGGTCCATCCTCAAATGGAAGTAGATTAGACCTCACACTTTGCTCTAATTCATTATCGTTGGATTGCACGTGGAATGTGATCCAGGATCCCCACGGTAGTGATCACTTGCCGATCGGCATTTCGATTGCCAGTGGGTTCAATTCGTCGGAATCCGTTAACGTCGCGTACGACCTCACCCGTAATATCGATTGGACAACGTTCAAGACCGCGATAGATGAAGCCGTGTCGTCGGTAGAAGAGCTTCCACCGTTGGAGGAATATAACTTCCTCTCCAATCTGATCTTGGACAGCGCGCTTCGAGCTCAAACTCGGCCGGTTCCAGGAACGTCTTTTCGTAGGAAACCTCCTACCCCTTGGTGGGACCAGCAATGCACTGAGGTTTATCGTAAAAAGTCCGACGCGTTTAAGCTTTTCCGGAAACGCGGAACACCCGAGTAATTCGAAGCGTACTCGACTCTTGAACACGAACTCAAGAGCCTAATCAAAGCCAAGAAACGCGGATACTGGCGGCAATTCGTGGACGGTTTATCGCGCGAAACGTCGATGAATACGCTTTGGAACACGGCGCGAAGGATGCGTAACCGGTCTTCAAACAACGAGAGCGAGGAGTACTCGGATCGGTGGATTCTCAAGTTCGCGCGAAAAGTATGTCCTGATTCCGTGCCGGCACAGATGATTCCTCGCGAAACGACGAATTCGGTAGACGAGATCAGCCAGCCTTTTTCAATGCTGGAGCTCTCACTCGCGCTCCTTTCGTGTGGCAATTCGGCTCCGGGGGCTGATAGAATCAAGTTCAACTTGTTGAAGAACCTCCCAGACGTCGCTAAGAGGCGCATGTTGAACTTGTTTGGTCAGTTCCTGGAGCTTAATATTGTTCCGGATGATTGGAGGCGGGTGAGAGTTATAGCCATTAAAAAGCCTGGAAAACCCGCGTCAGATCACAACTCGTATCGTCCCATTGCGATGCTATCGTGTATTCGAAAATTGTTGGAGAAAATGATCCTTTTTCGCCTGGACAAATGGGTTGAGACGAACCACCTACTCTCAGATACTCAATTTGGTTTCCGTAGGGGTAAGGGAACGAACGACTGTCTCGCGTTGCTTTCCACAGAAATCCAGTTGGCTTTTGCTAAAAAAGAGCAAATGGCTTCTGTATTCTTGGATATTAAGGGGGCTTTTGATTCAGTATCGGTTGAAGTCCTTTCAGACAAACTCCACGCTTGTGGCCTTTCCCCATTAATTAATAACTTTTTGTACAATTTGCTGTCAGAGAAACATATGAGCTTTTCTCATGGAAACTCTACAGCTTCTCGATTTAGTTACATGGGTCTCCCCCAGGGCTCATGTTTAAGCCCCCTTTTGTACAATTTCTATGTCAGAGAAATTGACAATTGTCTAAGTGACAACTGCACGTTGAGACAACTTGCAGATGACGGCGTAGTGTCTATGACAGGGCCCACAGGGGTCAACCTGCAAGGACCCTTACAGGATACCTTAGACAATTTGTCTACTTGGGCTGTCCAGCTAGGTATCGAATTCTCCACGGAGAAAACTGAGTTGGTCGTTTTTTCTAGGAAGCATAGCCCAGCACAACCGAAGCTTCAACTTTTGGGTAAGCCGATCACTCATTCCATGTCTTTCAAATATCTTGGGGTCTGGTTCGATTCCAAATGCACCTGGAGATCCCACATTGAGTATCTGAGACGAAAATGCCAACAAAGGATCAATTTTCTCCGAACAATTACCGGAACGTGGTGGGGAGCTCATCCGCAAGATCTTCTAACGTTGTACCGGACAACGATTTTATCGGTTTTAGAGTACGGTAGTTTTTGCTTCCAGTCGGCGGCTAAAACTCACATCATCAAACTGGAACGTATCCAGTATCGTTGTCTTCGTATCGCGTTAGGATGCATGCACTCGACTCATACGATGAGTCTCGAAGTGTTGGCGGGCATGTTGCCACTATCGGATCGGTTTTCGGAATTGTCCCTCAGGCTCCTCACCCGTTGTGAAGTTATGAACCCACTGGTAATCGAAAACTTTGAGAAGCTTCTTGAGCTAAACCCTCAAACTCGTTGTATGTCATTGTATTACGTGTACATAACTCAGGATGTCAGCCCTTCACAGCATAATCCCCATCGTGTATGCTTCTCCGACTTCGGCAATTCAGTTAGTTTTGATTTATCTATGACGCGGGAGATTCGTGGAATCCCAGAACATCATCGTTCCATGATTGTTCCGTCAATTTACGCTGCAAAGTTTGGCCAAGTTGATTCCGCAAGATCGTTCTTCACAGATGGATCACTAATAGAGTCGTCCGCTGGTTTTGGTATTTTTAACGAATTTCATAGCGCCTCTCGAATGCTTCAAGCTCCTTGTTCCGTATATGTTGCTGAACTGGCGGCAATACACTATACGCTAGAAACGATCGCCTCACTTGCACCAGATCACTATTTTATTTTTACGGATAGTCTCAGTTCTGTCGAGGCTATTCGATCCATGAGGCCGGTAAAGCACTCCTCGTATTTTCTCATGAAAATACGAGAGCTTCTGAGTGCTTTATCTTTAAGATCTTTTGTCATCACCTTTGCATGGGTCCCATCTCATTGCTCGATTCCGGGCAATGAGAAGGCGGACTCACTTGCTAAGGTGGGCGCTATGCAAGGCGATATTTACGATCGACAAATCGCCTACAATGAATTTTTCTTCATTTATCGTCAACAGTCACTCGTCAGCTGGCAGAATAAGTGGAGTGAAGGGAGTTTAGGACGATGGCTATATTCGATCATCCCTAAGGTGTCGAAGAGTCCTTGGTTCAAGGGGTTGGATGTGAGTCGAGACTTCATTCGTATGATGTCTCGCCTCATGTCCAATCACTATTCGTTAAACGCTCACTTGTTCCGTGTTGGGCTGGGGGACAGCA
The DNA here is from genome assembly GCF_037179485.1 of Ochlerotatus camptorhynchus. NCBI lineage: Eukaryota > Metazoa > Arthropoda > Insecta > Diptera > Culicidae > Ochlerotatus > Ochlerotatus camptorhynchus. The sequence goes on along the minus strand of NW_027040560.1, from coordinate 5,211,162 downwards.
ATCTCTGTGAATGTGGACAAGGTTACCAGGACGCAGATCACATTATTTGGTCTTGTGCTGAGCATCGCGGAGTCAGATCTGAACTGTACGATTCCCTTCGGGTCGAGGTAGACAACCTAATGTTCCAGTTCGAGATATTTTGGGTAGACGCGATCTGGAGTTTATGAAACTCATATATGTTTACTTTAAGAATACTAACCTTAGATTGTAAGTTTGATTAACCTTGTGTTTAGTTTGTGTATTGTGCGTGTAGTTTTTTTTTAATGTTTGTTTTCAAGATGAATAGAAATAAGTTCATGTTTTAGGATTAATTAAATATTTGTATAACAAATCATATTTCAAACCTCCTTCTCCCTTTCCCCATCCAAAAAATTGTAAATCTCCACTAACCTCGAGACGACCGCGAGTAATCGGTTCAATTCCTTTAACTCTAGATTTAAGACATTATTCATGTATAATGCAAATGATAACTCGGCTCTGTAAAGTTTATTCGATTGAGCCTGTACAAATAAATTTTTATAAAAAAAAAAAGATTCAGTGTGAATTACCTTGTACAAAAAGTATGTGCCCCGGCATATTTCTTCAAATTTAACTTTTATAACTTCGTGAATTGAAAAATAACAATCATTATTAGGTTTTCTTCCATGGAGAAAGTGATTCAAGGGTAGATTTTGGTTTATTTTAAAACCCCTTGAGTTAACCTTTTCAAACTTCCTGGTATTGTTGTATGGATTTGCAAGCATATTATCTAATTGGCAGAATCCTTCATTTCCTATTGCGTTTTTGGGTTTGTATTCTATTTAATTTACTACAAAAATATTTCACATTAGGTTGGATAAAATTTACGTTACAATTGAATCTCATATATGCCATGACGCATCTGTTTGCTATTTGAATGATCGGTTCTTTTGGACCTTTCACGTAACAAAACAAGATCGACGGAAAAAACAAACCAAAGGAAAAAAAAACCTAGCTCTGGTCCTCACAAGTTCCTACCTCATACCTCCCCGTGGTGTAGCCTGGACAATGTTGTCCTTCCGACAATAGCAAAGCAACGGGGTGCGACGTGAACTCTGGCGCGGTAACCATAGCACGGCGATAGAGGAAATGCTTCGTCAACCCGCAGGAGTGCCAACCGGCACATTAGGATTGACGCCAGTAAATTCCTTATTACAGCATACTGGACACGGCATGGAACTATGGACACGACACGGCACAATGGATTGGATACCACGCTACAGGGCTGACAGTCGTGCTATTTTGCTCCCTGAGTAAAGAAGGGTGACACCTCATTGAAATGGCGAGTGGGCTAATAGTGCGGCTGCCCCCGTCCCGGTAAAACCTTGGCAGGCCTCCGGATACGTTCAAAACTCGTCACCAATTGGTGTTTGGTGAGTAGTAGGCTCAGATGTAACATTCCTGACTTACGCCGATCTGGCTCTGAACACGGCTCTCATGAAGGACCGTGTCAACCCTAGCATGGCCTCCCTGCTTGCATAGATAACCATAATATCACAATAGGCGACTACATACAACGAGTGGAAATAGCGGCCCTGAGGGTTGACCCATCAGAATGGAGAAAATCGGAGAAAAAACAAAAATGAAGAAAAAGAAAAACAAAAAAAATATGAAGAACGACGGCAACACGCCGACAGTGAAAACGGAGAAGCGAACGTGTTCGCAAGGAGCGGGATATTGCAGAGATCACCAGTGTCGAACCTGGGGGCCACTGCGAGTACTAGCAGCTGCAGTAAGTCTCGAGAAGAGGAGCCAGGCGTTGGGCTAAGCCAGATATTCACACCGATATCCAGCAGTAGCAAATCTCAAGAACTGCAGCTTGGGAGAACCAAAATAACGGAGGTCAGGAGGAAGATCGATGAACTCTATGTGTTCGTAAAGGATAAAAACAACGTACACAAAGAGAACAAGCAACTTGTGACTGGTATCAAATCCGGCATAACAGTGGCAGATCGGGAATTTCAAGAGTGGAGAAAATGAGCCGAAAATGCCGAAAAGGCTCTGCTGGAGGCCAAGGAGAGCATAAGACTGGCTCAAGCACATGAGACGCCGAAGGGGCCCACAAATCCACGTCCTGAAAAGAGAGATAGGGACACGCCAGGAGATGAGGAGGAGCAGAAAAAAACCAAGGGACGACGAGGAAGGCATCAAGAAGATGGGAGAAAATGGTGGGTGGCGTAAAGTCGAGAACCAGAAGGAGAGGAAGAAAAAACAGAAGGAAGATGAAGTGAGGAAGAAGGAAGAGGAAGCGAGGAAGAAGGAAGAGACGAAGAAGGAAGACTGCAAGAACAAGGAGAAGCCTAGGCATTGGAAGGAGAGAAGTAAGAGTGACGCTCTGGTTGTTGAGGCGAAGGATAAAACCCCAAGTAACCAAAAGTTCCGCATTCAACGATTAAAATCACTTCCAAGTTCCATAAAGTTCAAATAAAGTTCCGACCGAACCTTCAAGTTCCATAAAGTTCAAATAAAGTTCCGACAGAACTTTCAAGTTCCATCAAGTTCGAATAAAGTCCCGTCAGAACTTTCAAGTTCCATAAAGTTCAAATAAAGTTCCGACAGAACTTTCAAGTTCCATAAAGTACAAATAAAGTTCCGACAGAACTTTCAAGTTCCATAAAGTTCGAATCAAGTTCTGACAGAACTTTCAAGCCACATGAAGCAATTCGCACAAGTCTTTGTTAGTAACAAAATTTAATGTACGTTAATATGAAATGATCAGTGGCCCAAATAAATCCAAACATAAAAAAAAATTAAAAAGTAATTTTCTGGATTCGAACCCGTGTATTTGGCATGCGATCTACGATTGCTAACCACTGCGTCACAAGTGTGATGGAATACCATGCGGGTAAACACCAACTTAAAATTCATCAAGGTGTTGTGTTTAATTCTTCAAACAGTTTCTATACTACTACTATTGCTGTTAAATGAATACACATTAATACCTGTCTTTAGAAATAACTTTCATTAAAGTGCGAACTTAAATATAGAATTTGGGTGCAGAGGACAAAAACCATTTTTAATTTATTTTCTAAAAGTTCCGTTCAAGTTCCGCCAGAGGCTGCTTAGAATGCTCTTCAATTATAGTACCGAAACTTTCAAGTTCTTATAACGACTTAAAAATGAGGCTGCTTAGAATTCTCTCAAGCTGCTTAAGCCAAAAATAGCCTTTGATCAGAACTTTTGGTTACTTGGGACGTCCTACGCCGCACTTCTCCGGAAAGTGAGAGAGGATCCGGAGTTGAAACAACTAGGCGAGAACGTGGTGAAAACAAGGCGAACCCAGAAAGGCGAGATGCTATTCGAGCTGAAAAGGAACCCTACGGTTAAGAGCGCAGCTTTTAAGGAGCTCGTCGAAAAATCTCTTGGCGAGACGGCGAACGTAAGAGCCTTATCCCAGGAGGCAGTGGCCGAGTGCAGGGATCTAGACGAGATCACAACAGAAGACGAGTTGAAAAGTGCGCTGAAGGTGCAATGCAACCTGGGAGACGTACCGATGACAATTCGGTTGAGGAAGGTGTATGGCGTCGATACGACTTTCTTCGGACGCAGCTAACGAGCTGCTGAAGACAGGCCGAATCAAGGTTGGGTGGCCAGTGTGCCCGTTGAAAGCTATTCCTCGGGTATCTAAGAAAATGGAGAGATGCTACAAATTCATGGCGAGAAACTGCAAAGGCCCTGACAGATCTGATCTGTGCAGGAAATGCGGAGAGAAGGTGCATGTTGCAAAAGGCTGTACAAAGCAACCGAGGTGCATGCTCTGCAAAAAGGAAGACGGAAACGGCCATGTGACGGGAAGTTTCAGGTGCCCAGAGTTCAAGAAGGCGATGGTGGGCCAGCAATAATGGAGGTAACCCAAATAAATCTCAATTATTGCAACACAGCACAGCAACTGTTGTGGCAGACGACTACGGAAACAAAGTGCGATGTTGCTATCATTGCAGAGCCATATCGAGTCCCTCTCGATAATGGTAACTGGGTGGCGGATAGAGCAGGAATGGCGGCCATACAAGTCATGGGTAGGTATTCCATTCAACAAGTGGTGGCAAGCTCATACGAAGGTTTCGTGATCGCCAAAATCAATGGAATCTACGTATGTAGTTGCTACGCACCCCCGCGATGGACAATTGAGCAGTTTCACCAGATGCTGAATGGGCTCACCGGAGAGCCCATTGGACGGAGACCAGTCGTCACCGCAGGAGATTTCAATGCTTGGGCAGTGGATTGGGGGAGCAGATGTACCAACGCAAGAGGGTATAGCCTGCTGGAAGCTCTGGCAAAGTTCAACGTCAGTCTGGCCAACTTAGGAACCATCAGCACCTTCCGCAAAGATGGTAGGGAATCCATTATCGACGTCACTTTCTGCAGTACGTCGCTAATGGCAAATATGAACTGGAGAGTGAGCGAAGAGTACACCCATAGTGACCATCAGACTATCCGGTACAGTATCGGCGAACGGACACCGGTGGAAATGCGGAGGAGGAAAGTAAGCGAGCGGAAGTGGAAGACGAAGGCATTCAATAAGGATCCCTTCATCGTAGTTCTAAGAGTAGACAGCAACATCCCGGGCTTAAGCGCAAACGAGTTGACCGAATCATTAGCAAGGGCATGTGACACAACTATGCCGAGAAAACTGGAGCCAACGAACAGGCGGCGTCTAGCTTACTGGTGGAACGAGGAAATTAGCACCCTCCGTGCTACTTGTCTTCTAGCTAGAAGGCGTGTTCAGAGAGCTAGAACAGAAGCAGACAGAGAGGAGCGCAGGGTGGTGTACCGAGAGGCCAGGGCTGCACTGAAACGAAAGATAAAGCTGAGCAAGTCAAATAGTTTCAAGGAGCTGTGCCGCGATGCCGATGCCAACCCCTGGGGCAACGCATACCGAGTCGCGATGGCGAAGATCAGAGGTCCAACGAAGCCGGTTGAAATGTGTCCCAACAAGCTGAAAGTCATCGTGGAGGGACTTTTCCCATAGCATGACCCAACGACCTGGCCACCTACACCATATGGCGAGGAAGATGAAGACAACGTTGCACAACCCAAGTAACCAAAAGTTCCGCATTCAACACTTCCAAGTTCCATAAAGTTCAAATAAAGTTCCGACAGAACTTTCAAGTTCCATAAAGTTCAAATAAAGTTCCGACAGAACTTTCAAGTTCCATAAAGTTCAAATAAAGTTCCGATAGAACTTTCAAGTTCCATAAAGTTCAAATAAAGTTCCGACAGAACTTTCAAGCCACATGAAGCAATCCGCACAAATCTTTTTTTGTAACAAAATTTAATGTACGTAAATATGAAATAATCAGTGGCCCGAATAAATCATAATTCTTATATTTATGCAACATTATATCCAAAAAAAAAGTAATTTCCTGGATTCGAACCCGTGTATTCGGCATGTGATCTACGATTGCTAACCACTGCGCCACAAGTGTGATGGAATACCATGCGGGCAAACACCAATTTAAATTCATCAAGGTGTTGTGTTTCGTATTCAAGTTAGTCAGCTGGCTCAGAAAACTCCAACAATAGGCTGGACAACAGCTCACTTTAATATATTTCAGATGACGTAGTGGTTCGTGCTGAGACTCTCACGCAGAAGGACTGGGTTTAACTCTTCCAACAGATCCATTACTACTACTAATGCTGATAAATCAATACACATTAATACCTGCCTTTAGAAATAACTTTCATAAAAGTGCGAACTAAATATAGAATTGGTGTAGAGGACAACCCTTTTTAATTTATTTTCTAAAAGTTCCGTTCAAGTTCCACCAGAGGCTGCTTAGAATGCTCTTCAATTATGGTACCGGAACTTTCAAGTTTTTATAACGACTTAAAAATGAGGCTGCTTAGAATTCTATAGACCACCTTCAACCAAGGTGCTTGAGCCATAAATAGCCTTTTATCAGAACTTTTGGTTACTTGGGAAGTCTCCAACGAGGAACTCATAGCAGCAGTGAAAGGGTTGAAGGCGAATAAACCTCCCGGCCCTGATGGAATTTCTAACGCGGCGTTGAAGGCGGCGATCAAGACGTTCCCGGACATGTTCAGAATGGTGCTGCAGAAATGTCTAGACGAGGGTCAGTTCCCTGATAGGTGGAAGGTACAAAAGCTTGTGCTGTTGCCAAAGCCCGGAAAACCGCTGGGGGATCCTGCATCGTATAGGCCAATATGCTTGCTGGATACTGTCGGAAAGCTCTTGGAGAGGATCATCCTCAACAGGCTGACGAAATGTACGGAGAGTGAACACGGATTTTCGGAGAGACAGTTTGGATTCCGGAAAGGGAGATCGACGGTGGATGCAATTCGGACAGTGATTGACAGAGCCGAGAAAGCTTCCAAACAGAAGCGGAGAGGAAATCGATACTGCACCGTGATTACGATTGATGTGAAGAATGCATTCAATAGCGCCAGCTGGGAGGCCATCGCCAAGGCACTCCATAAAATGAGGGTTCCAGACTACCTCTGCAGGATTCTAAGTAGTTACTTCCAGAACCGGGTCCTGGTCTACGTGACAGACACGGGGCAGAAATCGCTTAGAATCACGGCGGGAGTTCCCCAAGGCTCCATTCTAGGTCCCACGCTGTGAAACGGAATGTACAATGGCAATGGATAACTTGCCCAGAACAGGGAGAGTGATACTCCTTAATGAACGAAACGTTTTCGTTGACGGTGTAAACGTTAATGCTTTATTTGAATCAACAGAAATACAACATTACCTACGGGAGACATATGAAGTCGAGTTAGTTACTCCTGCATTATGTAAGCGATCACCAATCGGTGATCGTCATTCGAATTGAGAGAGTGTGTTAAACTGAGAGAATGGCGTATGCAATGGAGAAGGCGTTAATAGCTGCTTGGTAACAAATCACTAGAGCGTCCTTGGCAACAGTTAAATGTGAATATGATCCTTATGGGACAGAAAGTGGAATCGCTGACATATGTTTTCGATTATCGAACCGCTTTATGCAGTTCGTTGGCTTGGGAAAATATTTGAAGCAAGGTCCCACGAGTGTGGTCTTGAAACTAATGATTCTTGGAAATAAGGATAGCAAACATGGTTCTAGAATTTGATGACATGTAAGATTCACATGTCACACTGCCCAAAGGAGTTGAGATCGTTGGCTTTGCGGACGATGTCGTCTTGACGGTAACCGGTGAGACGCTGGAAGAAGTGGAAATGTTGGCGGCCGAGGCGATAGATACGATTGGTAACTGCAATGCAAGGAGCGAAGCCGCAGATAGCCCACCACAAAACAGAAGTGATGTTGGTCAGTAACTGCAAAGCAGTGCAGCGGGCAGAAATCACCGTTGGAGAGCACACCATTGTTTCGAAGCGCATGCTTAAGTATCTGGGAGTGATGATCGACGACCGGCTAAACTTTAATAGCCACATCGAATATGCTTGCAAAAAGGCGGCGAAGGTCATCAACGCAATAGCCAGAATCATGCCGAACAATTCTGGTCCAAGCAGCAGCAAGAGGCGTCTTCTGGCTAGTGTGTCCTCATCGATACTAAGGTACGGAGGTCCAGCCTGGATTGAAGCGCTGAAAACGAAACAGAACCAAAGGAAATTGAGCAGTACGTTCCGGCTCATGGCTATGCGAGTCGTGAGTGCGTACAGAACCATTTCGATGGAGGCAGTATGCGTTATCGCCGGTATGATCCCAATCGGCATCACCTTGGCGGAAGACAGCGAGTGCTATATGACGAGAGAAACCCAAGGAGTACGAAAAATGGTGAGGATGGCTAAGTGGCAACAGGAGTGGGATGCAGCAGAGAATGGTAGATGGACACTAGACTGATGCAAAATTTGACTTTTTCGCTCCACAGTGCTTAAATAGTTTCAAATCGGGTTCTGATTAGCCTCCCAAAGATAGAACTCATTTGGTTAGAAACAGACTTCGCACAAGCCATTTGAAGTTTACATGTAAATTACTATGGGAAATCTCAACTTTTTGTTCATTGCCTTCTAGTCTTTTTCCATATTGAGCTGCGAAACAGTTCGATAGCCATTATTAAAGAAAATTTTCTCAGCTACAACTTTGCTGAAGACCGTTTCTATGTAAAACGAGACAGGAAAAAGTTATTAATTATTTAAGAGATTGGTTAACTTATGACATGATCAAGCAGCTGCTCTGTAGGCAACACTGTATTTTACAGTGTGACATAGTAGCCATGATTTTTGTGTCCTATTCAACGCCCCAGAAACACCAATGTTGCCTGCTGAGCAGTTGATTGAGCATGATCATTAGACATCAGCGCATTGAACCATTGATAACTTTCGATCCTTGCATTTAATCAAAAAGTGGTCTTGAGCAAAGTTGTAGCTGGGAAAATTTCTTGCAAGTACAGTTGAAAGCTTTTGAAGCAGACCGATATGGTGAATTATTAGATAGACATGAACAAAAAGCTTGGTTTTACCATAGTAATTCCCATACAAACTTCAAATGGTTTGTGCCATCTCAGTTTCTCACCAAAGGGGTTCAAATTTTGAGAGGTTAGTCAGGATCCGATTTGGAATCGTTTAAGTATTGTGGAGCGAAAAAGTCAAATTTTGCATCAGTCTAATGGACACACAGGCTAATACCGACTCTTTCGACCTGGGTGAACAGAAAGCATGGAGAAGTCAACTTCCACTTGACGCAGTTCCTGTCTGGTCATGGCTGCTTCAGGAAGTACCTACATCGGTTCGGACACACAACGTCACCCTTCTGTCCGGAGTGTGGGAATGTGGAAGAATCAGCAGAGCACGTGGTCTTCGAATGTCCTAGATTTGATGATGTGCGAGAGGATATGCTCGCCCTTAGCACGGAGAATGTCATCGAAGAAATGTGTCGAGAGGAGGGCACCTTCAACGCCGTCAGCAGAGCAGTAACGCAGATTATGTCAGCGCTGCAGCGAAAATGGCGAGAAGACCAACTAGAAAGTAGTAATGTGCTCACACAATTGCGAACTGAAAGCCGAAGCCGGGAGAACTCTCCGTCAGAGTAGGCTGTATCCACCACCGGGGATAACCGAGTAGAACGTGACGCTGGGAGATAAATGGCTCACAAATTGGAGAGACGATCAGCGAACTGGAAGCGCCAATTAGCTGAGGTAAAGTGAGGTGCGTAATGCACGGCCCCCTCCGAAGTAATACGACAAGTGGTTCCGGAGGAAAAGGGCAAGACGTCTAAGGAGGTTTTAGTGCGGTAAGAATCCCACACACCGTGTCACCGCGACTGTGCGCCCAGTCGTCAAGCGGTGGCACGATAGCCTTTTTGAAGGTTTCCTACTTGCCAAAAAAAAAAACAAAAAAAAAAAAAAACACGCACACACACACGCACACACACACGCACACACACACACACACACACACACACACACACACACACACACACACACACACACACACACACACACACACACACACACACACACACACACACACACACACACACACACACACACACACACACACACACACACACATACACACCGTCGGGGAGCACACCATAGCCTCGAAGCGTGTGTTAAAATACCTAGGAGTGATGATCGATGACCGGCTAATCTTCAACAGCCACGTCGAATATGTCTGTGAGAAGGCTTCGAAGGCCATCAACGCGGTAGCTAGAATCATGCCGAACAACGCTGGTCCCAGCAGTAGCAAGAGGCGTCTTCTGGCCAGCGTGTCATCATCGATACTGAGATATGGAGGTCCAGCCTGGGTTCCAGCGCTGGAAACGAAGCAGAACCAAAGGAAACTGAGCAGTACGTTCCGGCTCATAGCCATGCGAGTCATGAGTGCGTACAGAACCATCTCGTCGGAAGCAGTATGCGTTATCGCCGGTATGATCCCTATCGGCATCACCCTGGCGGAGGACAGCGAGTGCTACAGGCGGAGAGAAGCCGGAAGAGTACGGAAAGTTGTGAGAGTGGAGTTATTGGCTAAGTGGCAACAGGAGTGAAACACGACGGAGAACGGTAGATGGACACATAGACTAATACCGATTCTTTCAACCTGGGTGAACAGAAAACACGGAGAAGTCAATTTCCACCTAACGCAGTTCCTGTCTGGCCACGGCTGCTTCAGGAAATACCTGCATCGGTTCGGACATGCAGTGTCACCCCTCTGTCTGGAGTGTGGGAAGAGACGTACTCCAATTTCTCGGATAATGATCGTGATTATGAATATTTTTAATACTTTCCTGACTTTTCGAGTAATGTTGGTGTTAGAAATATTTATGTTCAAGATATTTTGACTGGTCTGTAACCGTTTGGTCACAAATTCATAGGTTTTTGTCATTTATGTTATATATGCAGAACCTTCACGTTTCTTGTGCAAGAACAGCAGTATACCACAGAAGTGATAGGGTTCTGTACCGCTGTGAAAATATTGTGCCGTTACGTTATGTCGACAATAGAACTACAAACAACCATAGAAAACTAGGATGACGGGATGAAAGAAAATTGGGGAGAAGAACGGCCATTGCACAAAATCGGGCTCTTTTAATATCAGGCGTCCGTGTGCTAAGACGCAATTTAATTAGCTAAGTGCAGTGGTTGGTGTTTTAGAACGTGAACCAGGACCCCCTCCCCCCCCCCCTCCTAGCAACAGCTAGTGTGTGCTAGGGAAATTTAACGTTCAGGACCTCTTTTATATTGGACCTTAAAAAGGTCATCCGTCAGCACACGGCCGGCTCGAGAAATATTGGAAACAGTTTCCGAGCCTAATTGTTAAGGACCGAAACACTACTATCTGGCCAAACGTAGGCTATAATCGCTAAGGAGTTTTCCCTTCTCGGCTTGATCAAGGTGGCCTTGCCACGGTCGGCCGATCGTGCCAACGAAAGACGACGCCTGCCATCCCATCGTCCAGCAACGCCCGCTGGCCCGTCATCCGCTCGCTTCGCCAATCTGGCGAGAGTTCCGGCCGCACAGTAGGACAGGAGTCACTGTGTCGGCCATCCCGATTCACCATCAACGGCAGCAGTGGTATGTACCGGTACAGAAAACCACGCGATTAGGCTACACGACACATATTACACGAAATTATGAACACAGAACAACACGCACATAATACAGAAAGTGGCGAATAAATGCGTTTAAAGAAAAGTGAAAGTTCTTCGTTTTTGTATCGTGAAAACCCTCACAACCCCTTTATACTGTCACTTGAATCTGGTACATTCCCGCAGGAATGGAAAAAAAAATCTTTTTTAATACCCATTTATAAATCTGGTAAAAAATCTGATATCCGAAATTATCGTGGGATTGCCATCATCTCGTGCATTCCTAAACTATTCGAATCAATCATAAACAAAAATATCTTCAGCCAAATAAAACATAGAATAACACATGCACAACACGGCTTTTTTAAAGGTCGTTCTACCACAACAAACCTCCTGGAATTTGTTGATTACTCATTAACTGCAATGGATAAGGAAAACCAAATAGAAGCTCTTTACACTGACTTCAGTAAAGCGTTCGATAGACTTGACATTCCAATGTTGATTTTTAAATTAGAAAAAATGGGAATTGAGATAAAACTCCTCACCTCCTTGGATTAAGTCATATTTACCGGTCGTCGGCAAATTGTAAGATTCAGCGAGAAAAAATCTAACTCAATTCAAGTCACGTCAGGAGTTCCACAGGGCTCGCACTTGGGACCTCTTCTTTTCATTTTGTACGTTAACGATATCTCCCTTATTTTGAAAAATCTCAGAGTGCTTATTTATGCTGATGACATGAAACTATTTTAAGAGATAAGAAATGGTGATGATATGAAGGAAGTAGGCCGCGCGATTGAAATGACGTGTTTTGATTTTGCTAAAAAAAAGTATCTGTGTTTTTATGGTTTTTATCAATTTGAACGATTAAAAAAACTCTAAAATTGATTGTGTAAAAAAAAAAGATCTTATTCCGGATTTGTATCTGAAGGACGAAAAGTGGAAGAGGCTGATAGGCAAACAGAAGGTCATCAAGATGGAGTGAATCAAGCGGGCCGCCATCCGGGAAGTTGAAGCATTTGAGTAAGGGTTGGTCGCCAGTAAGGGCCAGTAAGTGCTGCCAGCAGATGAATCAAGAGGTATTCGAAACAAAATTGGTAAGAAATGTCCATTCAAATCGATTTAATACAGTTGAATAAATTTCAAAACTATATACGTGCCAGATTTGGAAATAATATTTTTGAATCTGGAAGTGTGTTTATGATACCATTATCCATTTGATAAAGGTAGAGTGAACATGCGGGGCTTATTGTAAGTAAAAGTGACCTCGGAGTGGTCGTGAATTACCAGGCATTCTGAAATGGGTCACTGGAGCTGCAATAGAGCTAACACCTTCTAACTCCCGGACTAAACCTGCTTTAGTTTAAGGGTAATAAAAAGCAGTTTTCTTCCATAATAACACTGCCGGACAGTGGGGGTTAGATTGTAAACACACAAAACACACACACACACATAAGAAATGGTGATGATATGAATACGTTTCAGAATGAAGTTCATGTTTTTTATACGTGGTGTTGTAAAAGTGTGTTGGAACTAAATGTTAAAAAATGTAATCTTATAACTTACAGTAGAAAACTAATAAAGCCAGATATTCGTATTACATTTGGTAATCAAATTGTTCAAAGTTGTGATAAAATAAGAGATTTAAGAGTTATTCTAGATTCTAAACTAACATTTGTGGATCATTATAACACAATTATTCATAGAGCAGGCAATGTGCTTAATTTTATAAAGCGTTTTGGTTTACACTTTGAAGATCCTTACACTATATGTTGCCTATGTGAGGCCAATATTAGAATATTTCAGTGTTGTTTGGTCACCTTATATGAAAAGGCATGAAGAACGAATAGAGTCAATCCAAAGGCAATTTTTATTATATGCACTACGTAAATTGGGATGGACAGAATTTCCTCTCCCATCTTATGAAGCCCGTTGCTTGTTAATCAACATTCAGTCATTGAAAGAGCACAGCCACCCCCTGAAGTAGTCGCTTCACAGTGGTCCCGGGGGATCCAGGCAGAGGTGAGAGTAAGGAATGGGGTTTAGTGGAGCTGCACTAGGCAACTAGTGGATACCACACCGTGCCAACTTCACTACAGGCCAGGCTTCTTGAAGCTTTCCTAAACTTTACTATAAAAAAAAATAAAAATATAAAAAAACGCACATGCTTACACACAAGTTTAAATTGTCATATTTCAGCGAAGGTTCAACGGATTTTGGAAATTGCAAATGTTTTGTAAAGTAAATTTAGTGGACTAAATTATTAAAATTTATTTTAGAGGGCGGATTTTTGAAGGGAGGGGATAATTCTGAAATAAAATTTATAAAAAGAAATGACAACAAAAGAAATGCTTAAGAATATTTAAAAAAAATCCTGTAAAGAGTTTTGAGTAAAAGTATCCGACGAGGGTTGCAGGGATGGTGATTTTTTGCAACATTTTTATATATTTATTTATTTATTTGTAGTCAATCAGTGTAGACCGTTTTACAATTGTTGTCTTAAGTGCTACAATTTTGTCTTTGTTATTATTTTTATAATATGTCTTGAGAACAAGTTTAAACAAAAAAAAATACTTCTAACTGACGTTATGCGAGGAATTAAAATATTGCTTTAATTTGGTTTTTGTCATTGTAAAGTCAATGTTATCGCAGTGCTTATTATATGTGTCCATCATTTGGTTCAAGGGTCTAAATTTGGCATAATTCGTACGATGACTTTTTTAACTAGTTCGTTCAATCAATCGCGTTAGCTTTACGGAGCCGATAGTTCATTGTTCTTTGTTTGTAACAAAATTCACTTAATTCTATGTCGCGTAGGATACGATGACGATTTGTAGCAAATATATTGAAAAATTGAAATTGACTTTATTCTTTCATCCTACTTCGTCTATCCTTCGAGATTTCCTTGTCATAAATTTGGCATTTATTAACTATAAGGAACCATCTTTTAAGCTCAATTTGTAAACAAAGTATTTGGGGAGTTAATGATACTTTTTAAAAAGGCTAAAAAGCAACAATAAATGCTTTTTTCTCTAATGCAAAACCTATTTGTTTTATGGTTACTTTTATAATGATAGAACACGTTTATAAAGTATTTTATCATGACATTAATAAACAATTGCTAATGACGTTTATGCTTGAATTACAGAACAGTTTAAAGGAGGGATTGATAACTGTTTTAAATTTATTTTTAAAACAAGACAGTTTTCGACTTTCTTGCCAGACTATAAAAGGTTTTTAAAACAGCAAAAAGCTGAATTACCAAGCAGGAATGTTTTACACCTCAAAATGCTATATTTAAACTAAATGGATTGTTCATTGCCGTTATAAAACCATCATAAATTAGAGTGGATGCTAAACGGTTACTGGATTGTTACTTGGGAGGGATGGTGATTTTTTGCAACATTTTTATATATTTATTTATTTACTTGTAGTCAATCAGTGTAGACAATTTTGTCTTCGTTATTATTTTTATAATATGTCGTGAGAACAAGTTTAAACAAAAAAAAATACTTCTAACTGACGTTATGCGAGGAATTAAAATATTGCTTTAATTTGGTTTTTGTCATTGTAAAGTCAATGTTATCGCAGTGCTTATTATATGTGTCCATCATTTGGTTCAAGGGTCCAAATTTGGCATAATTCGTACGATGACTTTTTTAACTAGTTCGTTCAATCAATCGCGTTAGCTTTACGGAGTCGATAGTTCATTGTTCTTTGTTTGTAACAAAATTCACTTAATTCTATGTCTAGTAGGATACGATGACGAATTGTAGCAAATATATTTCTATTTCGTAAATGCCATGTTTACATCACAATCAAATTTCAGAATTTTTATTTTTAAATTAACCACTTTGTCAAGCAGTTTTGGCGTGACTTTCTACCAGCGATTTCACAAAACTGGACCAACTAATTTCTATTTTTTATGAAACGCACAAGTGTTGGCTACTTTTCTCGAGGTTCTAGAAGAAAAAATCTCAAAATAATGTTTCATTTCAAAGTTCGAGTGGTAGTAAACGTCATTTTATCTGCTCGAATGAAGTGGTTAATTGAACAGAAATTTACACTACTTTTTCGAACTGTGAACAATAAGTCAGATTCCAAACTTAAATAATGTCATAGTTTCTTATCTTTTCGATTTGGTATATTCAGATGAATTAATGAAAAACAATTACTCAATCTAATAGGCGTAGTTAGAGAGCGGTTCTTAAATCGAAAATTGTTGTAGTGTAAATATTTAATATCCACTTGTCCGTACAGTTGCTAGTTAAGTGATGTTGTTAACAGTTGAAAAATTTTAAATTTCAATTCAAAGCTTTAATTTGAAATATTAAACCGGCATTAGGGCCACCCCCATACTTAAAACACAGAAGTATAGTCCTACGTAACAGGAGTAACGAAAACTGTCTTCACCAGTTTCGTCTCCGACACACACGGTGTTTCGCGAAAACCCATTGGTGGGTACACGCTAACTTGAAAGTACCCATTAATGGTTGAAAAGACCCATTTTGACGAAAAAAGTGGCTTAACTCATTAAATGAGTAAATTTTTTACCCATTAATGAGTATCTGTTACCCATTCATGAGTAATTGTTAATCATTAATGGGTAACAGATACTCATTAATGGGTAAAATTGTTTAATCATTAATGAGTTAAGCCACTTTTCTTCAAAATGGGTCTTTTTTTACTCATTAATGAGTACTTTCAAGTTAGCGTGTATAAAATTATCCATTTCAGCTAAAAGTTCCCTTCCTCATTTAATTGGTAAATTAATGGGTAAATGGAGGTCTGTCAATAAGGGGGCGACACATCTAAATCTCAATTCTAGATGCTCAAAAAATCTCACACTAGCGAATCAATCTTCGAAAAATCATCTTTCATTTCTCGCATCTACTTGCATCGTGCTTCATCTTTTTGCAGGAAATCTTCAAAATCGACATAAATCTTCCTTCTATCCACTCAGCGTGCGTACGCTAGCCACAGCAAAACACAATCTTTTCTGCATCGTAGATAGAGTCGCCCCCCTCGGTTTTTATGCAGGTGTTCCGATCAAATTTTATTACACGAAATATTATAATACCATATTGGATAAAATTGTATTGACTTATCCGTAAGCCTCTCCAACGTTTCGGATTCTAATCATTTCCGGAGGTCGTCCATTTTCGCTAAAAAAAAAAAGAAGCTGCGGGCAGTAACGGTTTGCATTCCCAATAGACGATAAAATTTCGAAGTGTTTTTTCACACATTAGTGGGTAAAAAATAAACCAATTATGCAACCGTGAACTGATTCTTTATATGGGTATTTTTAACTCATTTTTGACAGCTACATACATGGTATTTTTTACCCATTAATGGGTTTTCACAAAACACCGTGCAGATACAGTCGGATTTCGCTTGTTGGCCTATTTTTAAGTGCACTCAAAAAATTATTCACATCAAAGCTACGTGGAAAATCACGTAGATCCGAAATCATAATCTTCTTTGAGAGTTCACCTGACTCAAGTAAAAATTAGATACCCGTTCCTGAAATTTAGTTGGAACACCTTTCATAATCACCTTGTTGACCAATACTCCTTACGTGAAAATCACGTACATTGAAATCATCATTTTGACAGCTCGACTTTCACGTACATGCTATGTGTTCTACACGTATAAAAAAAAAACAAACATGGCCACTGTGCAGAACGTAGTGCAAAAGCTCTTAGCTGATTTGCAGATTGCTGATCATATCTTGGGGATATTGGACGGTAAATAGTGATTTTATTGCATAAATAAACATCTGTAACTATTATTATTTCATTTTACAGAGTGTGGAATTCAGTTTTTGGACTTATTGACCATAACTGCCGACCAGATTAAAGAGTTTTTGCAACCAACGAAAATAAATTGGAAGTACTCTGTATTAATTGAGCTGATTTCCTCCTGGCGCACACGAAACGTAAGTAAAATGCTATTAAAAAAGAAATGCTTGAGAACTGACGTAGTTTTGTTTTTGATAGAAATCTGCAATCATCGATTTGTTGATGTCGCTTGACCCGGGACAGCGTTTGCGACTAACCGGCCAAATTTATTACCCTGGTCCGTCTGTCGAAACAGCACGACACAGCCAGTCATACGAGCAACCAGAAGGAAGTTCAGGCAGCGACGAAAGTCTTGATGGCGAAGGAATTCCAGTTTGCGATAATCTGTTATCCGCAACGGAAGTGAATGTGTTGGCTTCAGAGGAAGAAATTTCAGGAGAAACTTCTGCAGTTGGCCAATATATCTCAACACATGTCTCGGGAGCACTGACGCTCGTTCCACAACAACAACTTTTGCAACTCGAATCAAGCGGTAGTGAACCGGACAACCACCCAAAAGATCTAGAGGACGACTGTAGCCGGAAAGTCAATGAGTCATCCGTGCAGGAAGAAAATCTCCCGGATGATATTTCATTAGAAGACGATAGTGAGGCAGAAATTGTAACACAAGCTGACGGTCAAACTTACATCATCGTTGCTTCAACTTCTCAAGACAACGAAACGCTACCGTTGCTGGAACCAGGCCATCATTTGCGACTTTCCGACTCAGCTCAGCGTTTACCGTTCACTAATCTTTCAACCGAAGTAGCATGCTGTAGTAATTCACACACCCTGCAGGCCGGAAATCATAACGTTCGAAACTCGAACGATAATCTGTCGGACGAGAACGGTCTAGCCAGTGCACCAAAAAGTTCTTCTGCTAACGTGTTTACTCCCAGAATACTACTGCAACTACTCCAAAACACCGAAGAAGGTAAAGATATCATCAAGTACGCAAACATCTCAGAGCTTTCTGAAGCTAAGCAATTGGAATTAGCTGGCATAATCGCGAAGTACCATTTGAACACTAAGAGTAAGCTGCATACCGAGGACCTTGAAATATATGCGTTAGCCGTGACTTCGTTGTTTAAACACGAGCAGAAGGTAAAATAATTCTTTAAAATAATATTTGAACGATAAAAGAAATTTTTTAACATTTCAGGAGAACTATTTCATCCAGAGAAGTGGAGATCGCAAAAACCACGGTGGGAAAATAACCAATAAAATTGGAAATCTGAAGCAACGGAAGCGGAAGCGTGAAACTAAGGAAAACGAGTACCAGACCAACAAGCAAAAAATCGTCGATACAGAAACAGCGATAAATGCAGAAGCCGAAGGTGCTGCAGAATGGCTCATGTTGAATGGTGATCCTTGGGCAGTTGTCCTTGAGCAATGGAAACGTAGCCATGATGTCCGCAAACCTGACTTGCTTTCTGCTAAAAGTATTCGCGTTCTAACGACGTACCAACATTACAAAAGTCAGCATGGTTATCAACTGGTAGGTTTTACGTTTTATTTTTTTTTAAATACCTTACTGAAATAATTTTTAATTTCTAGATTGATATTGATTTTCAAAAGCTATTCCCAAACGCGGTGAATGGATGGAAAAAGTTGGAAAATTTAATTCCAGAAATAACTCAATTTATTTCTAAGAAAGCCATGGATCCATCAGCTGCGTCGCTTCTTGAGCAGCTATCTGTAGAAGGAGCAAGCACTGGTACAATGAAAGTTTTAATTATTGATCCAATTAATTAATTTTTGTTTTTTTGACGTAGGACTACGTCTTTGATTTCTATATGGGGGTACACTTAGTGAAAACCGAAAATGGAACATGTAACAAATTAAGAAAGATTTTGAACGTTAATAACTCAGCTGCCCCTGGTCCAATTTCAATAATTTTATCACCAATCGATCAGAAATATGGCTACGCATCGATAACAATGTCCCGAATGTTGATTTTCAACAAGAAACTATTGGAAAACTGGTAAATGTCCAGCATTGCCCAAAAGCGTCGAATTAACTAACAAATCCACCAATTACCTACATGCATATGCTGCTTCCCCAGCACAGTCGTCAGAGAGTAGTAAGTAGACGAAACAAGTCGAAGTGGCATTCGCCTCGGATCCTCGGGCGCGTGCGAATAGGGAGGATGGAATTGCGTAATACGCCATACTCAGAACCACACGCTCCCAACGACCACACCACTGTGTGGTGGTGTTCGGTCGTCGAAATTAGTAGCAGCAGTAGCAGCAGTAGCAATGCTTTCGGCGTGTGGCGTTGAAATTGTTCTCCAGTAACAACGAAAGGCTGCCTGCAAGCAGCGAGCTGCAGAGCCCACATAAGCAACCATCAAAGGAGGAAGAAGCTGCACCGCTATGCTATGGATCGGAATCAGTAGCTCTTCGTGAGTCGCTGCGGGTCGGTCATCTATGCCAAGCGTGTCACCCTCGCTCCAAACGAACATACAGCTCGAGAACCTCATCCGTGTTGAACACCCAGCTCAGAATTACTCAACCATCACTACAAAACGGTCCTGTTCAGGACCACCATAAATTTGTTAATAGTATTATGTGGACATTTGTCAAGGTCATCAGTTCCCGTAAGCAGCTAGCTATCAAGGCTCAACCTGTCTATAGAAGGTGTGGAATTGTAGGCCTGAATATATTGGTGCAATTAGTTTTTCCTCGGCTTTCATTCCGCACGATTCGTTTCTTTCGTTTAATCAATCACCCTTGTAGTGACGTCGAAAAGATTGTTTCAATCGGCGCTTACATATGAAATTTAATGTGGATTAAAGAATTTTTTGTATGTTACCAAAAATTATGAATGGTTTTCCACTAAATGTTGAGATAATTTATTGATTTGTTTTGCTTCATATTTCACAAAATTGCTTTCGAGTGTTAAGACATCGTCTCCTGCAAAGTTTACATTTTCCCCTCTACCAACACATACATCAGGGCTAGATAGATCTCCACAGGATCTATAGAATCCACGCAATTTCAAAAAACCAAAATGCGCAGCATTACGAAAAGAGGTTAGGTTTCGACCAATAGCAGATAGATTTTAATTCTAAACAAGCCAAACGATTGTTAATTTATCTACCAATCTGCTAAAATGAACACTAAGTTAATTTTCAATAGGTCACTATTGAAAAATACCAAATGTCCAACTGCTGCAATGGTGATCAAAATTATCACCGAATGTCTGAAAACAGCGCATTCGCTAACACAGACTTAAAAATCGAATTCGATGCGGTCCCACTGGACGGTGCTCATTCAATCACCGTAAGTGGTGATGTCCAGTCCAGCAGCAGCAGCAGCAGCAGGAGTGCTTTCAACAACAACAACAACGAAAGGCTGCCTGCAAGCAGTGAGCTGCAGAGCTCATATAAGCAACCATAGAGAAGGAAGAAGAAGTCTCACCGCTAGGCTAGGATCGGAATCAGTAGCTCGTCGTGCTCAGCTCAGCATTAATCAACCATCACTACAAAACGGTCCTGTTCAGGACCACCATAAATTTGTTAATAGTATTATTTGGACATTTGTCAAGGTCATCAGTTCCCGTAAGCAGCTAGCTATCAAGGCTCAACCTGGTCTTTATAGAAGGTGTGGAATTGTAGGCCCGAATGTATTGGTTAATCATCGTCCGACCATTTTCCAGAACACGCTGGTAGGAAGTGTTAAAAAACCATATAGAATTTGAGAGAAGTGGGAATAATTCGCTTTGGGTGTATATTCAGTCCCCAGAAAGCCAATAAAATCAAATTTGTGAGAAAATTAGCTCTCACGAGTGCAATCTCCCTCCTTTTTACATATTCTGCAAAAAACGATACTTTCCGCCCCGCCCCATTCATATAATTCGGAAGGCCTGTGAGGGGTGAATTGAATACACTTTAATACCACAAAATGCACAAAACTTAAAAATTCATAAATAACAAAAAATTCAAAATAACAATAACAAATCGAAAATACTCAAGTTGACAGTCCCTTGGATTCTCTTCATCAACTTTCTCTTTGAAATAAATACTACAAATTTGATACGCTTACAAATAAAAAACGGAAAGAGTTAAGATAATTGATGATTGATCAATTTAAAGAACTAAATGTTCACATTTGTTCCGTCCACTACCGGTCCTACGTCAAGCTTCCGTTCGTGCCCCTAGGCACAGACCCTTCTACTTTTTTTTCATAGATACGAAACTTTGCGCTTTACTACAAGCACTTAACACCGTTCTGCCTCCGATCTCTGCTGCTTCGAGGTTCAAACCAACAATTCTGGCAGGTCATGAAGATGTGTTACTTTTTGCGGTCTCCAGAGATCAAGCTCATTCGAAAATACAAGCCGTATACCGGAGCTACGCAGAGCGCAATTTACCTACTGTACCTAAATTAGTTGCAGTAGGTGAAAGCTTGGAGCATTTGCAAGGGCGTTTCTTCGTTATTTACAATGATGTGTGTTACGAACTAGCGTCTGCTTCGAGAGCTGTTGATGTTATAATCAAGCTGACTGCTGTATTTGGACTGCCTTATTCAAAAATCACAAAACTCGTTTGGCACTTCATAAGCGGCTATGTGTATGGAATAAAACAGCGAGAATCTTATGCTTGCATAAACAAGTTGCAAAATTACCTGGATATGAAGAACACTCAACAAACACAATGATAAGCTGTATGATCCAAGGATGTACGTACGTTTCCGAGACGCCGGAAGCATACCTTATGCACCTCAAAGATTTTCATCAAGTTCCAGTTATATACCACTACCGATGCACGATAGCAGGATGCAACCAATTATTTTCGAAGCTCTATCCGTTCAAAAAACACATCAACCATCACCCAGGATATCCCAGCACACCATCATCAAGCGCAGGTGATCATCACTTACAAACGAGTCCAGAAGAAATACTTCCTGATGTTCCATTGGCTGGTTCA
Organism: Ochlerotatus camptorhynchus; assembly: GCF_037179485.1. NCBI lineage: Eukaryota > Metazoa > Arthropoda > Insecta > Diptera > Culicidae > Ochlerotatus > Ochlerotatus camptorhynchus. Next base: position 5,189,392 of record NW_027040560.1, on the reverse strand, counting down.
TCATCGGCAGAATTCAGTTGTCCTGTATCAAAAATAAGGAGGACTGCCGACCGTGATGATCACTTGGTCCAACCGACCGAAAGTTCAATTAACAAACTTGATCAGATGGCGATTAAGTTAACTCTGCTAATGCATAAAAATAACAATTTCACAAGAAAAGACGTTTACTATATACAAAATGAAATAAGTTCAATGCTATCAGAAGCAGCCAGTGAGATAGAAAATTTCAACCTTCTAATATCAGACCCAGAGATAAAATTTGCTTTCCAAAAGTATATAGATAAGATCAAAAACGTTTTCCATTTTATAAACTCAGATCATAAGTTTTTTAAGTGCTTGAAAACTAGTTTAGGGTTTGAACTACCAACAATAATCACAATAGAAAATCAAAAAGTCATATCAAAACAAATAAATATTGAAACACATGTAGAGTTAGAGCAACCTAAAAACTACTTAATTATCATGCCTATCATATTTCAAATCAAATCGTTTTTTGAATGCGATGAAATATTAACTCAAACGTTACAAAATACAAGTCAGCTAGAGGAATCGGATAATATTTCTAACTACATAAATGGAACTACGTGGAACACTATCAAGCAAAAATACAACCAAGAATACGTGCTACCAGTGTGGTTATACGCTGATGAGTATGAAATTAACGACTCTCAAAGTTCACATAGTAATAGACACAGCATTTGTGGTATATACTACAGATTTCCAACAATACCGAAAGAATTTCAATCAAGATTATGCAACATTTTCGTTACAGGTATAAATCTGACATAAAGGAAGTTGGAATTAATAAGCTGCTGAAAGCTCTAGTTGATAAGTTTAAGCAAATCGAAGAAGAGGGAGTTTTACGCGGAGAAGTTGTGCTTGTCAGATTTGTATTATGCTTAATACAAGGTGATAATTTGGGTATCCATACACTGTTGCTTTTTGCAACCGGATTCAATGCTACGTTCTACTGTCGCTTCTGTAAAAGACCCAAAAACCTATTAAAAACAGATTGTAAAGAACATGCTGATTGTCTCCGCCGGCGACAGGACTTTTATTTGGATTTAGAAGTAGGGCAACCTAGTGAAACAGGCATAAGTGGAAACTCCGTTTTTAATGAGCTATCTTCCTTCCATGTTACAGAAAATTTAAGTGTGGACGCGATGCACGATCTGTTTAGTTCAGGAATTTGTAAATACGGTCTAGTAGAGGTTTTAAACCACTGTATCTATGCAAAGAAATTCTTCACGCTGAATGATTTCAACAAACATCGAAAATTGCTTGCAAAAACGTGCATAGACAGTGAGTTAAGTCGAATGCCTGATATTGCAGAAGGTTATAATAGTAAGGAAAAGCGTAAAACTGTACTGATAAGATTAACTTCAAGTGAAACCCGTATTATGGTTCATTATTTCACTTTAATCATTGGACAATTCGTACCACAAGATGAAATGGTTTGGAAATATTGTTTAATATTGGTGAGATTGACTGAGATTTGCTTAAAAAGCTCTTTTTCATTAGAGTTGGTTAATGAATTACGCCGTTTAATCGGCATTCACCATAGTATGTATCTTGATCTTTTCAAGAAGGATCTCAAGCCGAAGCACCATTTTATCGTCCATTATCCTTCAGTAATTGCTGCATCAGGATCAATAGAGGATATGATGTGTTTCCGATATGAGGCCAAACACAGAGCATTTAAACAGTACGCACATATAATGCCCTCGCGAAAAAATGTGTGCTTAACTCTTTGTATAAAAGCGTCTCTTCAATTTACATACGACTTATTCAATAGCATTTTTTTCAAGCTACCTGATATTGGAGATTTCCGAATGTTTGATCTAAGCCTTCGCAATTATTTTAGTAAGCTTGTGCAACCACTAAACATAGATTCGGATTTGAATATGATGTTCTCAAGCACCATAGAGTACAAAGGAACCCATTATAGAGCTGGATACTTTATGACATTGTTTGAAAATCACGTAATGTACTTGTACGAAGCAATTGAGTTCATTATGCATAATAATGAATTATATATAGTAAGTCAGTACTGGCAAGTTGATAATTATTACGAACACTTTTTAGCATATGAAGTAAAAAAATGCTTACCTATTGTGGTAATTCTGAAAATAGAATCATTCAATAGTTCGCCCGTAACAGTTCACAAAATAGTCGATCGGTTCTATTTTCGCGTTAAAAATGATTTCAATGTAGATCAATCGAAGCTAGATTAAGTTAGTAATAAAGTAATCATTGTCATTTGAATAAACATTTATAAAAAAGGTTCTTTATATTCATTGTTGTTACTGGGTAATTGCTTCAACATTTGCATAGTTTTCACATAGTTTTTAATGACTTCATTAATTACTATTTGAAAATCAATGCAAATTTTGAATCATTTACCTTCAATTAATTAATTGAATTCTACAGAGAAATAAATAAAACTCATGAAAAAATAATATATTTTTTATATTCTTTCAATTTGAATTATACCGTGATTTCACTTAAAAGCTATTGACATATTTCGTAGGTAATACCAACAAATCACGTAGCTTGTACGTGAAACTCCCATGGAAGATGTTCAAATGGAAGCTTTCTTTGCTATATGAAATTCACGTAAGTGCTACGTGAAAAGTACGATGGAAAAAATCCACGTATGTTTCCACGTAGCATCTACGTGAATTTTTTTTTTTTTGAGTGTGGGCTACGTTTCAGTTGGGCTCCCAATATCGATCGACTTCATGCGAAAACCGGAAAACGAGTATGATACAGGTTATTTCAATGCGATACAACCCACACGAATTGCCGGCGAAAAAGGGACCGTGGTAGGGGTAACAATAGCTGCAATTTCCAAACTTACGACTGGATACCCTCCTTCAAATAACAACTGGAGTGCGGTAAAAATCGGTAGAACTGTTTCAAACACATCGTAGGTACATAGATGCGATAAATGAAAGAAGATTTTTCCGAGGGGGGCGACACATCTAAATCTCAATTCTAGATGCTCAAAAAATCTCACACTAGCGAATAAATCTTCGAAAAATCTTCTTTCACTTCTCGCATCTACTTGCATCGCGCATCATCTTTTTGTAGAAAATCTTCAAAATCGTGATATATCTTCTTTATAATATCTACACAGCGTACGCGCAGCTAGCCACAGCAGAACACAATATTTCCTGCATCGTAGATAGAGTCGCCCCACTCGGATTTTTCGAATATTGTTTCGCTAGTGTGAGAATTTTTGAGCATCCAGAAATGAGATTTAGATGTGTTGCAGATCATCCAAACAGGGACGGTATTAAAAGTTAATCCGAGTTGATGCTTACCGCCATTACAAAGTACAACAAAAATCATCTAATACCTGCCCTAATAAAAAAATAGTCATAATAAAGAGCTTAACGACATGTTGAGGGATACCATCCAAACCATTTACGGTATATTTATCCGGGATACCGTTCGTTTATTGTATTTTTGTTTTTTACGTAAGGGTATCTATGAGTTTTTTTTCCGGGATTCCAACAGCCGAGAAGTTCTGCAATTTATTTTGCTGAGATACAGTAAGACAATTGCCGAGACTCAGCTAACAAATTAGATCTCAGCTAAAAAACATATTTTGCTGTAATATCAGCAAAAGTAAATGCCGAGGTAATCGGCTGCTGGAGATTTTACAGAGCTAGATTGAGTGTATATATCTTAGAAAATGAGCACAGTAAAGTCATATGAATAAAAGAGTTAAATTTACTAGCTCCTTGAGAAATGCATGGTGATAGGAAAATTACCCTATTCGGCCTAATGAGATTTCCCCCATCTGCAGGCCTATTACATGAGAGTCTACAATTTGACCGAACTGGGGTAGAGATTTCTGCCCAGTTCAATGATTTGCTGGGTAGTCTGAGGTTAGCGTGCATTGAGCTCTCCAAGCAATATATCACGAACACTAATGCAGCGTGTAAATTCATAGGATTTTGACAGTTCCTACAGCAATTTTTCTACAATACATATGCAGCTGGACAACCCCATACGAGAAAAGCACCGAGATTGCTGCACTAAACGCAGTGAAAGTCGGCGACGTAATACCTATGAGAGTGAAGAAAAACGGTGAATAGTCAGAATCGATCGGTCGTCGCGAGAAAAGCAAGTGCTAGTTGAAAACTGCTTACGGGAGTGTTCATTGAAGAGCTTGTTTTAATACATATTTTATCTGTAACGGTAATCTTGGTCATCAGCCATCAATATGAGAGAAATTGTACATCTGCAAGTCGGCCAGTGCGGAAATCAGATTGGATCCAAGGTATGTATGGTGAAATTTTCATGTGGGCGAAAGCATGGAAGCCATGGAGTCATCGGTCGGATGACCTGTTCCGTGGCACTTTTTCCAATTGTAGTCCGTACCGCCCTGTCTTCATTATATTTGATATATAAATTTTTTACCTACTCGTTAAATGGGGTTTGCCGGTTTTAAATTAGCATTTTGTCGTTGAATGAAGCTTTTTCAAGCAGTAGTGTGTAAATTTCGATACATAGACACTACTGTATGTTAAGTATGGTACACCATGTTAACCAAAATCAGTGCTCGGAGACACACCTGATGCATGTTTCTATCAAATTAACGATGTAGAGTGATCAATATTCGGAATAAATGCTTCTAATAGGCCCTGAAAATCAATAAAGTTGAATCAAAGTCACAGCTTCCTGTCAAAATGAAATTAATTATTGATGGGTTCCGACGGTCAACACCCCATGCACGCATTTTCTAACCTCACTTTTTCATTCGCTGCATCTCTCTTTTACCCCATGAGAGTAACGGAGATGGCAACGAAGAAGAATCACAACAAACGGCGCAGAACAGTCAAATTTTGTGGGCAAAGAGAGGATGCGGCGGGGCAAATAATGACATCACCTCATCTTTCGGTGCGTAAATATACCGAAGGCCGTTTGTGGGCGATGTTCTTGCTGCAGTGTTGGTGATACAAAGTTGATAAAAATGAGAGGCTCTCCCGTGTTCCGCGTTCAGTGCTGATGCGATGTTATTCATATTAGTCATAATTTACACGCTCATTGCAGTTTCCTAACATTTTTTTTCGGTGCACGGCCAATGAGAATAACTCAGAGAAAGAGAAGCAGAAGTGCTCGGCAGTATGGAGAAATTTCTAAAATACTGAGGTTACTCAGCACTCACGGCCAATGGGATCGATCCAAATTTCAATTCAGTTTACTCATAAATTACAAACCGTGGCGCTGAGTAAATTTTCCTGAGTTTTTCCAGGAAATAAAATCCCGAATATGTGAAAAGTCAAGATTAGATTAACTCAGTTTATTGGTAATACTACTAGACTGAGTAAAATTTTCCTCATTTTCCGGCAGAATGTGGAGATTTTTCACAGGAAAACATGAGGGAAACTTACTCAACGTTGAGTTCCTGCGCTTTTTGTGATTTATGAGTAAACTGAATTCGAATTTGGGTCGATTTCATTGGCTGTGCTGAATCTCAGTTTTTAGAAATTTATCCATACAACTGAGTAGAAGTGACTCTCTCGCTCTCTGAGTTATTCTGATTTGCCGTTTGCTTCAATGAAGGCATTGAAAGTCATGTGCTAATGATTTTTATATGACCAACATATAAGACAGAGTTTTCTAAATGCTCCATTTTATATGAAATTTAATGATGTGTACATGTCGTTTTCATACCATCTATCTGCTTCGCCGTTCGTTCGATTTGTTTTAATGCGCACAGGTAATTATTTATTACCTCTATTGCACAGGCTGTCGCATTCAGTAACTATTGTTGTATACACGGCCAATGAGACTAACTCAGAGAGAAAGAGTTACACAACATCGACATCGAGTATAAAAACCGTGGAACACTTTGAAGTAAAATGTACCATTGAATACACGGCCGGTCAGATCGGCTCAAAATTGAGTGGTAACCTGATGTATGAATTGAACAGCACAATAGACAAGTGCACCTATGGATTAGAGTTCAATCACTCGAGAAAAAGTGACGCAAGCTGTAGGTTATCATGAACACTCCATGGCCAATGAAATTTAGTTTACTCATAAATCGCAAAAAGCGCAGGACCTCAACGAAAAGTAAATATGCCTCATGTTTTCCTGTGGAAAACTTCCAAAATCTGCCTGCAAATGAGGAAAATTGACGAAAATTTTACTCAGTCTAAAAGTACTACCAATGGACTGAGTGAATTTAATCTTGACTTTTCACATATTCGGGATTATTTTGCTGGAAAACTCAGGAAAATTTACTCAGCGCTGAATTCCTGCACTTTATGAGTAAACTGAACTCAAATTTGGGTCGATCTCCTTGGCCGTATAAATGGTGCCACAACAACATCTTTTGCTGACGCATTCCGCCTACAGTTGTTCAACCGGTTTTACCGGTAATATCGTTCCATTCTGTTTTCTGTTTTTAACTTTCTGAAAACCGGTAAATTCGGTCATTGTTATATCCAATGCTTGATGTTCATTAATTCAATTAGAGAAATCATAAGGTTTACGTTAATTCTGATAGACTCTTATAATCAACAAGTATCAAATTAAATCAATAAAAAAAACCTTAACATTTATGATTTTTCAAAGGTTGTTTAGCTATATTCAAACATTTTTGTTTATCTAAAACAGCTTTAGAAATACTGTTTGAGCTTGCATTTTTAAGCTCTTAGTAGGCTATGGATTGTGAAGTAAAGTTGATATGTAAGAGTCTTTATTCTTTTTATTCTTTTCTGATAATAGCGGTAAACTTCCCCTGTAAAACAATGTTTCTTTGTCACTAAAAACTGTGCCATTATCTAACGGTCATAATATTGTATTCATAAAATAGCTTGGGCTGGCAACAGCACCGTTTGGACTGTTGAAAATCTAGCAGCAATATTTGGTGAAGTTAGCTTCATAGTAGCTTATTCAGCCAAACATACATATTTAGCTTTTTAAATTAGCAAAAATGTTCTATAACTCATGTGTCTTTTATTAAATAGAAAGTTAATGTAGAGCTTCCGAACTTTATATAATTCATATATTGGGATATACAAATTCAAGGAAATGCTTTTTAATTACAGGAACTTATTAATAAGTATAACTGACTTTGCAAGTTTCAAACAACCTATTTACTCGGTGTAGTTTGAGGATGGTTGTTCATTTCAAATTTTAAATAGAGTTGCGAACTTGTGGTCGCTCAATGCTTCATACACCGGGAATTAGTAAAATATGTTGTATCTATATTAATCGAATACAAGGCCGTTTTCCCAAATATGTCTCTTATAATCTTGAAATATTTCTTCAAGTTCGGAATTCTTATCTTTTCCTTAGTAATATGTAAAATATGTCAAGTCCTAAATCGTGGTAGTTTTCTTAAGTGATTCTAATGATAATCCTAAAGAATTTCTAAGGATTTTTGGTTAACTTTGCCATCTCAATAGTTTTTCAATGCCCTACGTTCAGCATTTTGAATATGTTTGTTAATTTTCGAACCTTGAAAATATTTTATCTCCCAGAATCTTGAAAATGTCTCCATATCTGGGATATTGAATTTAACAACGGCGCAAAGTTTGAGACGCTTTTCAGACTTTCGTTCTTTCTCGATGTTATACTTTTCAGAAATGTCTAGTCCCATAATCATGAACAGTTTCTTTAGACCAAGGATCACGGAATTTCTTCTCGCTCTATAGAAGCCTCAGAGTCTAAATCCTGGATGTTCAATTCCTGTGTACGGAATCTTGAAAACGGCGTAATGTCTGATCCAACTAAATTAATTTGGCGGAGCATTTGGCTGGGTTCACTACCATTCTGTTTAACCTGCACCAACTAGCGAATACATTCAGCTGACGTTGAAGAAAGTGACAGTCAGCAATGGAGCAGATTCGTAGGAAGATTTTGAGGTCATCTGCATATGATAACCGAGAAGCTTCGATGACCAGATGCACGTCGTTGAAGTACAGTATAAAAATCAACGGTCCCATGTGGCTTCCCTGAGGTATACCTGATGTGACGAATAAGCTAGCTGATCTGCAATCTCCTATGGCAACCTTTAGTTGCCGACCGGTAAGATATGATCGAAACCAACTCAGAAGATTACCGCATACACCAAGCCTGCCGAGTTTAGCAATTGCAATAGCATGGTTCAACTTGTCGAATCCTGCGGATTGGTCTGAATAAATAACGTCCGTTTGAACCCGGTCCGAAATGCTTTCGGTTATGTACGATGTGCGACACAGCAGATTGGTGGTTGTAGAGCGGCCGACAGTTAACCCATGTTGATCAGCACTCAAATACTGCTTGCAATGGAACAGCAACGGTTCCATAATCACTAGCTCGAATAGCTTCGAAATGGCACTTAACGATGTAATTCCTCGATAGTTATCCACAGCTTGTTTCCTTCCTTTTTTGGAAACATGTGGGCAAATTTCCAGCAGGATGGAATTATGCCACTGGCGAGAGACATTCGGAACAGGTGGAGAAGCGGAATTAACAAGCTAGCAATATGTCTCTTCAAAAATGCAGATGGAACTCCATCAGGTCCATGATTGAAGGATGACTTTAGCAGAGTCGCGTCCTTAGAAATCATCTCAGCATTAACATCAATTACACCCAGCGTTTGATCATTTACTGGAACGTTCCTGACAGCCAGGTTAATACGGTCGTCAGTTAGTATCTCATTAATGAATACACTGACAAACTTTCCGTTTAATTCCATAGACGATGGGAGGCCGGATTCCCTGCGTTGCTCGTTCACGTAGTTCCAAAAGAATTTCGGGTGTAGCTTATAAGTTTGCGCTGGATGCCTCGTTGGAAACATTGGAAAAGCATTCACGCTGGTACATGTGATTCAGCCTCATCTTCTCAATGTTGCTCTCTTGATTGACTACAACCTACATAGCTCTCTCGTATGCCATGGAGGGTGAGACACTTTGTGGTGAGTTCTTTTCGGAACGTGTCTGTCAATGACATATGCCAAGACATGTGAAAAGGTTTGCGCTGCAGCCTCAACGTCATCTGGATCAAGGATGTTCTCCCATACCATGCTAGACAATACATCTATGATGCAACGGTGGTCAGCTTTACAGAAGTCATAAGAAACCGAAGCAGGATAATCGTCGAAATCACGCACGAGTTTGTCCTCAACAGTGACACTTAGAGGAGGGTGATGTGGAACTAGCTTAGTTAGTGCACAAGGAGCCGAGGAAATTAATGGAGCCCTGTCCTGTGTGCTCCCGAAGCAGAGGTCCAAACTACGATCATTTTCGTTAACTACATGGTTAATTTGAGAAAGCGTCGCTGCGCTGTAGTTGTCGAGAAGGCTAATAGCTCCTCCGTGAAATGTAGAGCTATCAGGATCTGGGTACAGGAATCCGCTATGAGAAAAACTCCACGAAACGCCTAGCAGATTGAAGTCACCAAAAATGAATATCTCATCAACTAGAGTGGCACTTTCGATAACTGTGAAAACTGACCGGCAGTGAGTATCGATGAGTTCATTGTCCCGGACTCGATCAGGTGGAATGTACAGAGCGCATAGAAATAGTGTGCGATCACCCAGATTGATGGCTGTCCAAACCTGCTCCACATAGTTCCATGAATCGTTCTCGATAGCCTTTGCCTCCAACCTGCCACGGTCAGCTACAAGGACACCTCCACCAGTAGATTTACGGCTGTTGTTAGGATTCCGATCGCAACGAAAGACCTCGTAGTCAGGACCGAAGACTTGACTGGAAAGCGTTCGATAATCGAGCCACGTTTCGCACAGGACAATCCGATACAGCTAGGCGGTACTCTTCAACATCAGAATTCATTCGACCGGCGTTTTGGTAGAAGATCACGACGTCCTGCTTGCGGCAAGGAATCGAACGACTACTCTCCCTAGAAATCACAGATGCATCAGGAATAACTAACCATCATCAAGTCTCATTGGATAGTCGCCATAGTGAGTGGGTTGGAAGACCCCTTCTCCACATCCGACAGCAGGTCCGGAACGACTATGATGAACGAAGGCTGCTGATGGCAGGACTGAGACGGACGGATTAGGGGCTTTCTACGGCGTAACATTGCAAGCTATATGGAGGTTATTTAGCATTCTACGGTCCTCAAACCCGACGCTATCTTCTGACCCCGCTGGTTCAACTGTTCTGACAATTTCCTGGTCGTACCTTTGATCCGTCTGATGAAGAGAGAGCGGTTTTGGGCCCACTCTGCGTTCCAAGCTTCCCGTACTTTGCTCACGATCCAGCGCTTGACATCGTGTAACGGTACTTCGTTGGTATAGCGAGGGGCAGATGGTCCTGCCCCAGCCAGAAAGTCAGCTTCAGAGTTGCCTGGTATTCGGCAGTGCCCCGGAACCCAGCAGAATACCGTGTTTTGTGGCGCGGACTTCATCGTCGCCTGTACCCAGGGATGAGTCGGGGTCTCGGATGTCAGGGCTTGTATGACGCTGTGCGAATCCGTGAGGACTAGGATCGATCGGTCGAAGAGCGTTGTAGCAGCGATGAAGATGGCAGCAGCTTCAACAGAGAAGACAGAACATTGCGGCGGTAAGCTGCAGCTGGTTGGTGTGATGTTTCCGGCTAGACCGATACCAACCCCGACCCGAGAGCGAGATCCGTCCGTGTATCGGTGAGTGTGCGTAGGGTATTTTTCTCCTAACATTTCAACTGCAGTCCTTTTCATGGGCACGGAATTGTCTCCGGCTTTGAACCTGTCCTTAATCCGGCTTTCGATATTCGGTGTTTGCCAGCATTTGTCTCCATGCCAGTGGAACCTGCCCACTGGGGGGAGTCTGTTCCCCTCGTCGAGGAGGAAGATCCCTTGATTTCCGGATGTCTTCGAGATGTAAGCAGCGGCTGTGGTTGCGGTTATACGGAAGCGGAAAGGCAGGATGCCTGCGTCGATGCATGCAGCGTCAGCGGGCGTGGATGGCAGCAGGCCAGGGACAGTCCGGACGTAGGTGTTGTAGACTGGTGCTAACGTAGCTAAAAGCTTATCCGTTGCTGTCGATAATTGCGTTCGATCTATTCTGTCGGGAAATGGTCCGGATGAGATTCACTCGGATGCGATAATGTTTCTTGACTGCACTGAAATGCTGTTCCCAGAACTAGGACGGTCTTCTTCAGCGGTATGAACTGGTCGTAGATTTTGATCGGTGGTCCGCTAATTCTGTGTCGAGAAGGGCCTGATGCTTTTAGAGGCTGATAATTCAAAGCCTACTGAGGGGGCCCACCTGGCGACGGTGGAGACTGCCGCTTGGGCTCTCATCCTTGTACGTACTGGCATGGGTCCGGTGGTGACGATGAAGATGTCGTCGGCGTATGTTTTTCGGTAATTGACGAAAGACTCCGTTCATCTCCACGAGGAACAGGGTAACGGCGATAACCGATCCTTGTGGGACACCCGTTTCCTCGGGGAAAAAGCCGGGATTTGGTGTTGCCGACTGCGGCTCGGAATGAGCGGTTGTACAAGAAGTTCTGGATGAAGTGAACGATAGGTCCGTTAAGACCCCAGTCGATTAGTTGCTTGAGAACGAGGGGCGTCCCCGTTCTGTTGAAGGCCTTCGATATGTCGAGCGATACTATCTCGGTGTGCAGACCACTGTCGTAGGCGTTCTTGAGAACTTCCCCATAGGGTTGCGAAATAGGTGGACGTTCCGAAACCTTGTCTGAAAGCGTGCTGTCGATGATCAAGGAAATTTCCAGCTTCGAGGTGTTGCTTCAGTCTTCGATTGACCATGCGCTCTAGGGCTTTGGCCATACAACATGTTAGCGCTATTGGACGGAACTTGCTGACTTCACGGGTGGCTACCCTGGCTTTCGGGATGGGAACTACCAAGTTTTCCTTCCATACTGCTGGGTACCCGTTAGTGAGCCAGAGCTTGTTGAAGAGGTCTAGCATCCGTAGCTGTCCTGGTACCGGTAGCCTTTTGAGTAGAGGATATTCGATATCGTTGGGTCCCGCCGACTTCTCGTTGCTGCAGCGAAGGCCATGCTGCAGTTCCTGCCAAGAGTTCATCAGCTACCGTTTCCGGATCGGAAACCGTGGAACCATTTACCTAGACGTGAAGTGGTGTCGTGCGTCGTTTCCCACTAAGGGCGTTGATTCGCTTCCAGAGATCGGCCGAGGATTGCGGTGCGTTCATCTCTTCCAGGAAATCCATCCAGCTGGATCACTTGGCATCACTGATTTAGATAATAAATGTAACGTTCTGTTCAAAATGTTTTGGAGATTTTTTACCCCAGCACCTTTGACCGATACAAAGGTACTCAAAACATTACAAATCTAAAATATGACGCTTATGGTTCAAACTTAATAAGGTTGAAACGGAACGCAGAATCAAAACAAAACAGCAGCGTGCTTCTGCTGGTCATAAGGTTACTCGAAGTTCAAAATCAAAATGAACCCCGTTAATTTGCACGAAGTGTCGTCAACGTATTCGGATAAAAATAATTAATTTTGTTATTGGAAAAATATGATGTGCGTTATTTATAGAAATTATGTGAAAACTTTTTTCAGTGTAGTGGAAGCATGATTTAATATTTCCTTCATTCTGAATGTGATGCTTTCAGGCCAATAGTTTGGTTAGCCAAAGGTTGCTTACAAACGTGATACATATGTTTCGCTTTTCTCCTGTTGACTCTCGTAGTTCTGGGAAACCATCTCAGACGAGCATGGTATCAATCCGTCCGGTCACTACATCGGCAACAATGATCTCCAGTTGGAACGCATTGACGTGTACTACTCGGAGGCCAACGGAAACCGATATGTACCAAGGGCTGTTCTCGTCGATCTGGAACCAGGCACCATGGACTCGGTCCGTCAGTCTCCCTACGGTGACCTGTTCAGACCGGATAATTTTGTCTTTGCGCAATCCGGAGCCGGTAAGTCGTGTGATATTTGTTGATGTGGGCATGGCTTTACACGTTACGGTCATTTCAGGTAATAATTGGGCCAAGGGTCACTACACAGAAGGTGCCGAACTGGTTGAAAGTGTTCTTGACGTAGTACGTAAGGAGGCCGAAACATGTGACTGTCTACAAGGCTTTCAGTTGGCACATTCCCTCGGTGGCGGAAGTGGTTCCGGCATGGGCACTCTGCTCGTCTCCAAAATTCGCGAAGAGTATCCTGACAGGATTATCAACACATTCTCAGTCTATCCCTCGCCAAAGGTAACATTTAGGTTTTATTCAGTTTGTCAAGTTATTTACCTTCTACTTGTGTATCATCTTCCAAACAAAACGTTTAGGTCTCGGATACTGTCGTAGAGCCGTACAATGCCGTTCTATCTATTCATCAGCTGGTGGAAAATACCGACGGAACGTTCTGCATCGACAACGAAGCACTCTATGATATCTGCTTCCGAACGTTGAAGCTCAGCTCGCCGACCTACGGCGATCTGAACCATCTAGTATCCGTAAGTATTAACAGTCTCTGCGACTCACCTGCTCTGAATCTGAACCATCTAGTCGAGAGCTAAATTTGATTGAAACATTTTTCCATATTCTAGCTTACAATGTCCGGCGTGACAACGTGTTTCCGATTCCCAGGTCAGCTTAATGCCGATTTACGTAAGCTGGCCGTCAACATGGTTCCATTCCCGCGTTTGCATTTCTTCATGCCCGGTTTTGCACCGCTAACGGCCAAGGGCTCACAACAATACCGTATTGAAAGCGTTTCCGAACTGACCGCGCAGATGTTCGATGCGAAGAACATGATGACGGCATGCGATCCCAGACACGGACGGTATCTGACCTGCGCGGCCATCTTCCGAGGTTAGTTATTCTGATAAATTGGGTCTTCAGGCCATTCGGCCGCGATGTGGCAGGATTAATCCGCTGAATATAATGTCAAGTCATATTACATGTCCAGCTCGCTGTAGTCTGCCGTGATTGAAAAACAAATAGGGCCCAATTGTGTAAGTCGAGTCGAGCGTCACATCTGGTCATTGGTCCAATTTGGTATTACTTCTGTAATACCAAAATAGACCAGTGATCAGAAGTGACGCTCGACTCAACTTACAAAATTATTGATTTATAAATTATATTTCAAAATTCAATATCGTCAATTGAAAAAATATTTTACAAAATTCAAAATGCTGATCCTATCTCGTTAATATTAGGTTCCAAACATGTATATTCAACTTTCGGTAGCTTACAGTACCCGGAGTGGCGATCCGCTAATGCATTCCATATAACAAAAACAATCTTCAGGGTTGGTTGGAAATGCTCAAGTAATATCAACATGAAGCTTTAGTACGATAATTTATTAGCTAGAGAATGTTCTGAAGAGAGTAGGTTGATAGTTCCGCTAGAGTACGGCAGTGTGAAAATTGAATAGAAGTTGAAATTATTGAGCGAAGGGCCATCAATGCGACAGTACTATTCATACGCACACTCCTTTACCTAGCTCATACATTAATGGATGAGGGGACTTGAGGTTTTTCCTCCAATCCACAGACATAAAGAGTGCGCGTTTGACTTGGTCATACACTGTTTGTGGCTGTGGGATAGTTCTACCTAAAGCTAAGCCTCACGTTGCCGAAAGCATTTCCAGACGATGGTGTGTAATAATGCAATTCTTCTATACCCAACTATTGTGTTGCTCCTTGTGTGACTTACCTTGTGTAGAGCTGGTCCGAAAGTGGGTGGAGAGTTGCCCGTGTGTGTTTATGAAGCGTTGCCATAGAGACCTCCGTTTACCGGCATTGAAGTGTTGCGCTTTCAAAGGGGGGCTGCCCACACGGCTTGCTGACTCGTTAAGCGTAAAGTTAAGTCCTGCTTACACTAGCGCTAATATATGCCACACATGTCATCATCATCATGAAGATCAGCGGGAGCGATAATAGGCAGCTTAGGAATCCCTTGTTCGTGGGGGTAAAATCGAAATGGTTCAATTAATCTCATAGATAAAAATTGACCCGATTGCATCCTGGGACTCCTGGGACTCCATGTGGGATGGTTGCCGTATAACAAAATGTTGGTAGACTGTGTACTGGCGAACTGAAGCCGTAGTGTCACGAGTGATTCGTGATGGAAAGTGGACGCAGGCCTTGTTTTCTCTGCTGAGACCTCTCCAGTTGTAGCAGCTAGAGTGTGTTTCGTGGTTGATGGGGATTTTCGCTACCGTGAGGAACGAAAGGCGAGAGTTCTGTTTCTAACACCGGTTGACGATGTAGCGGCAGCATATCTATGGGAGCTCTTCGAAACCAGCGTGATCAACGTGATGTCATGAATTTCCTTACAACATATCGGGTGAAATCTTTTCTTTATTTCTTTAACTTCTTAACTTTCATTCCATTATTATATGAAACATTAAATGTTGTGGACAGGCGGTCCACTAGGGTACCCGATTGAAGCTAAATGGATGGGAAGGGTGGAAATGCCAACTTTCGTGAAAAGAGGGTGGGCTCTTCTCCCCACTTATTGGGACATCCTCCTGTTGGAAGGCCTGTTTTTTTTACCTGACCGATTGTATGATCCTGTTGTTGGAAAGAGATTCTCATTTATTCCGTGGATGCACGTGGGCGATTTTACTCACGGATTCAACCAAACCGTTTTGGCCCATCATACAATGGCAGGTTGAATACAACTAGAAGCTTCGGCTTTCCTCAGCTACTCGACGGACGAAGGCAGTGCAAAGCGGGTGCTTTTCAACTTCGCCGGCTGACCAGCTTCACAGTGAATATTCTGTGAGGACACCGGTGTGGAGAACATTACGTTGGCCAGTTGGTCGTTCTCCAGCATTACGTCGTCGGATAGCGAACGGACCTTTAGGACACCCTTGATGGGGGAGATTGCCTTCCGTTTTTTTTTTCGAAGCGCTGCTGTCCTTGACGTCGAGTGTCAAACCGGTGCTGGTGGTGCATCCAGACTGATATGCACTAGATGGTGCTGGTAAAATGTATGCGTTATTTTTTTTTTTTTTTTGTAATAGGGATCGATTTGAAACGATCACGGCGGATTTTGAAGGTTCTCAGTGGCGTCATTTTCAAGCAATTGAGGCCGATTGATTACTGTTTTTTTTTTTGCAAAAGCGTCGCTTTGAAACAATTTGAGCAGATTAGGTGTTTTCTGTAATGGCGTCGTTTTGAAACGATTGAGGCAGATTTAGCATTTTTTTTTTTTGCAGTGGCATCGTTTTGAAGCGTTTTTGGCAGATTTTGCGTTTTCTGTAATGGCTTCGTTTTTAAAAGATTAAGGCAGGCTTGCTAGTTTTTTTTTCTCGCAATGGTGTCGTCTTGAGACGAATAAAGCAGGAGAAACGGGTAGGGAAGGTACTGCGACGGGAATGTCCATAATTTATGGCACGCAAATTTGGCCCATTTTCAAACCCCCCTTTCCCCTTTGTCACATTTTTTGTACAGGCCTTAATTTTTTTTGTATTGTTCGTTACTGTTTCCAAAGTCCCCCTCCCCCTAAAAGTGTGACATAAATAATGGACAATTCCTACTGTACAATTTTCACTGCCGTACTCTAACGGAGTTATCAACTCTACACTTTCATCTCCGTTCTCCGTATAAAATGACTAAAGAGGCGACATCTTATCCATTTGACAGGTCTTCTGCTCGATTGGAATGACTTTTCCTATGACTTTGTTGATCGATTGTTCCAATTTTGACATGTCGTCTCTTTATAAATTCAGGCTCTTTAAAAATGACCACTCTAAGTCTGACATTTGACGTCAAGCATCTCCGACTATGTAAATCGTTAACTTCACGCATGAAGTAATACAAACATTGTTAGTTAAACCAACTAGTGGCCTTTCCAACGTCAAGTGTTAGTGCAACACAATATAGGATAGGTATCCCCATGTATAAGTGCAAGAAACGATCGTATGTACACTATTTCCTGCACTTATACTTAGAGCTACCCATTTTTTATTGCACTGGACATCCAAAGACGGCTACAGGGAGACTGGAACGGATAAATCGCGGTACAGCAATATGCTCACCCCATACCCATTGTGTTTCATTGCAGGTCTCGTCTCGATGAAGGAAGTTGATCAGCAAATGATGAACGTCCAGAGCAAGAATAGCAGCTACTTCGTGGAATGGATTCCGAACAATGTGAAGGTGGCTGTATGTGACATTCCTCCACGTGGTCTGAAGATGTCGGCGACGTTCATCGGAAACTCGACGGCCATTCAGGAGATCTTCAAGCGTATCTCCGAACAGTTCACTGCCATGTTCAGACGGAAGGCTTTCCTGCATTGGTACACCGGCGAAGGTATGGACGAGATGGAGTTCACCGAGGCGGAGTCCAATTTGAACGATCTGATCTCCGAGTACCAACAGTACCAGGAAGCTTCAGTTGATGAATACGAGGACGGCGAGCAAGAGTTCGAAGAGGAAAATGAACAGCACGATTAGGATTAGTAATCACGTGGGCTTATCGTTGTTTGTTGCCTTTTTGAGAAATGTGTTCAATATTTACGATCGCTTCATATTTTATTTTATTTTTTTTTTTAACGCATTAACGACTCTGTACCCTTTGAGGTACTAATAAGTAAAGGAATGTATAACAATGATTCTTATGAGTTTTAAAATGTGATCACGTGAAGTAAACCATTCGGAACCATTAGTACAACGTTTTCGAGAAAGCATGAACGTTGAAATATCTCGCTCTCAACTTTCAACTGTAATGAAACGTGTTTCTATGCATTAAAATATTTTAACACATTAAATAGTTTTCAATAACATTAATTAAGATGACACGGCACGAGATAAAACACATTCACATTCGTACTCGAGTTCTCGGGTAATCGTACAGCAGTCGTAAAGTAATTTAAAACATGGAAGTTGAAATATCTCGCTCTCAGCTTAAAACTGTAATGAAACTTGTTTCTATGCATTAAAATATTTTAACACATTAAATAGTTTTAACAACATTAATTAAGATGACATGGCACATTCACATTCGAACTAGAGTTCTCGAGTAGTCGTACAGCAGTCGTAATGTAATTTAACACTGCCAATACAAGGAAGTTGAAATATGTCGCTCTCAACTTCCAACTGTAATGAAACGTGTCTCAATGCATTAAAATATTTTAACACATTAAATAGTTTCCAATAAAATTATTTAAGATGACATGGCACGAGAAAAACACATTCGAGTAAGTAATTGAGCACGGTTCAATTGTCCGACAACTTCGTCTCCTTCTAAATACCGACCTATCAGCTTTCTCGCAGAGTTATCCAAGCAACAACTAACATCTGCCGGAGAAATCAACATCTTACTCGATGAGCAGTTTGAACGTCGGAAAGTTCGATGGACCGTCCACCAACTGACTCGAGTAAGTAATTTTGTTATACGATGCCTTCAACATCGGTATCCTTTAGCCCATCCTGTTCATCTGCTCACCTCAGCTTTCCACATTCGGTATGGTATGAATAAATATATCATGAAAAAGTTTTTATGTAGTTTCCGGGCCTTATTATGGGTGTCACTACA
The DNA here is from genome assembly GCF_037179485.1 of Ochlerotatus camptorhynchus. Lineage (NCBI taxonomy): Eukaryota > Metazoa > Arthropoda > Insecta > Diptera > Culicidae > Ochlerotatus > Ochlerotatus camptorhynchus. The sequence continues at coordinate 5,170,952 of NW_027040560.1, read as the reverse complement.
CGGTGATAAGGAAGTGATACTCAGAATAAGAGCCGTGATTGCCGTACAAATCAAATGGAAATCACTTCACCGTGACGACAAGTGACAAGTTTTCACCGTGTAGTGACATCGGTAATAAGCCCAAAGATGAATACTAAGATGAAACTGTCGGAAGAAAAACTTTCTATTTTAGTGTCTTCTTTCACGGTCCCTTTCATCCAATGAGAACCCCCCGTATTCAAGGTAATTTTGTGGTTTTGCTGCCCCCTCGGAAGAGATGAAATTTTGCGCTCATTTTTATCAAAACAATCACACCAAAATCAGAGATGTCCCATTTTTTAATTACTCGATTAACAACTAATCGATTATTTTTTGTTCGCTGTGCTGCCATTTTTCCACCAATGAGAGTGCAGCACATGTTTGAAACGATCGGTGATGATCCTGTGGAGATGTTAATGCTTATATCGGCATGATCTAACCGATTATAAATAGTTTACTTTTCGGTTCGTTAATCGATTAAACGATTATTCGAATGAAAATCGGACATCACTAGATGAATGTGAAACGTCATTTCAAATATAAGGCCGTTCATAAATAATGATACAATTTGAAAGGGACCGGGACTAATCACAAATTACGTCTCCATGGTAACTGAAATAAACACGAGTGTTCACCGGTTGATAAGCCCCTCCATTTGGGGCCTCTGTCGGTGAAGGTGCAGCTACAAAGCAATACCATGCTGGAGGTTTGATTCCGGTCTAGGAATTTTTCGGGTTGGAACGTTCTGATCCCGGTACAACATAAAAAAAGAACCATCAGCGGAAGAAATATTAAGCCGTCTGAATTACATTGGCACACCCCTCGTATTTCATGGTTTTGATATTTCATTGTTCATATACATCCCAAAAGTCTACTGTAGAACCAACAATCAATAAGAAACTATCGATTTTAAATTGGCTCACTACTTGACTAGCCTATTGGTCCCAAGCAAATCGACTAACGTACCCCATTCTAGTCGAAATTCTAGTACTACACAATGTTTGTTTTGATTCGCTATGCAAGTTTGACAGATAAAATGAGGGGTTAGTGGATTTTTCTATGTTTCGAGGGGTGAATCGATTAGCTTGGGACCGAAGATAGTACCAGAGCTGAGCCAAAAAGTTGAACACGTTTGTTCGGGACTTACTACCCTAATAAATTTGTTATGGTTATTTTGCTTAACGACGTGTTTGGGGTATCATCCAAACCATTTGTGGAAAAGTTCAACTATTTGGGTTATTGTTCGTTTATGGTATTTGTTTATTAGGGTAGTCTTAGAGTTACCTCTATGGTAGAACCATAGAGGTAACTCTAAGACCAGAAGGTCTCGAAGAAACGAGCTCAACTGCTTGGGACCAATAGGCTAGTCAAGTAGTGAGCCAATTTAAAATCGTTAGTTTCCACCGGTTGGTAGAACTCTGAAGTTGACCTGATGTGCTAAGTGAAGTATTTTTGAAGCAATAAAATGGGCGGAAAGATTATTTCTCTGCAGGTCCGAAATCTCATCGTGCGTGATTGCCATTGGCGTTGACGGCACCGTCGAAAAATTTGCTCTTCCAGCAAATATAGACAGTTTCATATTGGAATTTTCAGTGGAGTGAAAGGTTAGTACAGAGTTCGCCGTCAACGCTTTTCTCATAGGAGTAAAGAGCTACAGAGTCGCCGTCAACGCCAATATAAACGAATCGCTACGAAAAATAGCCGAAAAGTATGGGATAAGTCGTGGTAGTTCAGAAGATCTATTTGAAGTATCAATTGCTTAGAAGTGTTGCTGATCAATCTGGAAGAGGACAAAAACGAACAAGTGAGATTAAAAAAGATCCAAGCATCAGCATCCGCGCAGTGAAAGAAAGACTGAATCCGTCGATTTCTGATCGAACCATTCGACGACGCAGTGCTGAACATGGTTTGAAGAGCCATTTTGCTCGGAAACTATCATTTATCAGCAAGGCCAACAAGAAAAAAAAACGGCTGATCTTCACAAGGAATCACATTAATAAGCGCTGGAGATTTAGAAACGCGTTGTCTGGTCGGATAAATCAAAGTTCAAGCTGTTCAACAAGAAATGACGTCTAAGAGCAGTGATGGAAAAATCGCATCGACCAACGTTCAACTCATTTACAAACATGTTCTTAGAAATATTTCAATTTCAGTAACCATCTCTATGGAGAGTAACGCATTCCCGTGAATAAAGGAGAGAAAGTAAAGGAAAGATAAACATATGACCATAGAGGTAACTCTAAGACCACTTGGTCCCGAAGAAAATCATTATTATTTTTGGCTCACTCAGTACCAGAACAACAGTCCCAAGCAGTCCCAAGCTATTTCACTCACCCCTGCATGTTCTGCATGAATCCACACACCCCTGATGTTATCTGTCAAACTTTCATAGCGAATCAAAACAAACATACTGTAGTAATAGAATTTCAACTAGAATAGGGTACGTTAATCGTTTGCTTGGGACCAATAGGCTACTAAAGTGGTGAGCCAATTTAAAATCGTTAGTTTCGTATTGATTGTTGATATGACAGCGATCATTGATGTTTTTGTTCATGAGTTGGTTCATTCCTAAAGTGCATTCATCGTTCTATGAATGACAGACAGAAGAATCGTTTATGAATGCATTCATTGATTCACAAATATTGTTTACAAAACATTCACCTGGATCGTTTTACGAATTTTACGCATGCTGTTTGATATGTCAGGCTAAGCTAACGAGATTGTCCAATAACTCTTTGGTCCAAAAACTTTTGAAAGCATTTTAAAAGCGTTTGCAAAAACTCACTGAGAGCATGCAGTTCAAAGCATGTATCTTCCTTGATCCCCGCTTCAATTTCCTGGGACCCAAGAGAATTTCTTTGAATGATAAGAACAGATCCAAGTAAGTATGAAACCATATATTGTTTCCATATGAAGTTTTAGGCATAATTCTTTGTTCATTCGTTGGTAGCCGATTTTTGGTAATAAATATACCATTCATGATCAGTATTCCTAATATCGAAAATCAGGAAGCAAAGAATTTGTAAAAAGGGATACCAGCTAAAACTTCTTCCGCAAACAACGTTACCACTCTGTTAAAAAGGCAAACAAAACGAGAATTCTTGCAAGAGCACGGTGGGTAGTTCAGTCTTAGAGGTAACTCTAAGACTAGAAGGTCCCGAAGAAACGTGCTCAACTTTTTGGCTCAGCTCTGGTACTCTCTTCGGTCCCAAGCTACCCCTCGAAACATATGAGAATCCAGTAACCCCTCATTTTATCTGTCAAACTTTCATAGCGAATCAAAACAAACATTGTGTAGTACTAGAATTTCGGCTAGAATAGAGTACGTTAATCGTTTGCTTGGGACCAATAGGCTAGTCAAGTAGTGAGCCAATTTAAAATCGTTAGTTTCCTATTGATTGTTGGTTATTTCTTGGGTGTGTTCCATCCAATTAAACTGATTTTTCCTACGTGATGAGTGTCAACCTAATATATGCTCATCACTCATCCATTCACCGTGCTATCAACAGTGCTATTCGATGGCTTCCTGTGATGAATCCATAGAAAAGCACGTACTGCAGTACACATTGAAAAAAATATTACTCAAAATCCCTTTATTTCGATAGTACATTAAAGGAATCCCCCGATTTACGTGGTGGATGGTGCCGACCCTCAAATTTCTCAGCAGTGATTTTCAATAGGTGACTATATTATGGTTACCAAACCATTTGTTGGATAGTTATCGGATAAGAAGTGCATCTATAGAAAACTTTGTTACGGACTGAAAAAAAAATGCTAAATAAGCGTAAACAGCTACAAGCATAGAAGAATAGCATTTGCGAGTTGACTTCTATTCCATTCTAAACACAAATTCATGAATGCAATCTTACATTTATATGGATTCAAAAATTTGATTCACGAATGATTTTTTAGAAAGCAATCCTATGACTCAAATGATTCCTAATGGATATGGATATAGCAACAATCAATACGAAACTAACGATTTTAAATTGGCTCACCACTTTAGTAGCCTATTGGTCCCAAGCAAACGATTAACGTACCCTATTCTAGTTGAAATTCTATTACTACTCTATGTTTGTTTTGATTTGCTATGAAAGTTTGACAGATAACATCAGGGGTGTGTGGATTCATGCAGAACATGCAGGGGTGAGTGAAATAGCTTGGGACTGCTTGGGACCGTTGTTCTGGTACTGAGTGAGCCAAAAATAATAATGATTTTCTTCGGGACCCAGTGGTCTTAGAGTTACCTCTATGGATATAGCGTGTTATTTTGTTAGAGTCATTCAGTCGCTTAGTTGGGTTCTTTAAGGGTATTGAGGTAAATACATATTCGTAATCTGCATTAAAAATGGAACCCAAACCCAAAATTTTATCAATTTGGGTACACTAGAACTATTTTAAATAAGTACCATTACATTTGCAAAAATCACCTTATTAGCACCCCTCGGTGTCACTTTGTATGGGAGCGAGCTGTCAGTTTGTTAGTTTAGTGTCAAACAGTGAAGTTGTTATTTTGCTTTAAATCTTAATTTAAAAATCGAGATGAAAGTGTGTGGGTTCGAAAAAAATATCGCTGTGCTCAGAAAACGAGGCTCTTAAGCATGATGTATAAAAAACAATATATTTTTCAAAATTAAAGAACCCAATTTGCTGATTCATGAATTCATCGGTATAAACAATCTACAGAGTAACATTGGGAGAGTTTTTATGCGACTAGGAATGACCGAAAGAGAAATGTCAAAGCAAAGCATACAGTCGGCAAGAAGAATGCAAGTGAATGAAATTTTCCATCCTTGGTTATTGTTCGCGCTTTTGCGGGTTGCTATTGCAATTTTCCAGTGTACCAAATGGCAACAGTACTACTGGATTGTACTAGCATTTTCACCACATGTACTAGAATGTTTTGGTTCTATTTCTTTCATTCTACTCAAAACAGAAATGCATAAAAAAAATACAAAATGATACACTCTTTGCACACTGTCAAAGATCATTGCACACAAAATCAACTTTGTTCAAATCGAAACAAAAATACTAGCCTATCTGGTGGCTGATGGCACAAGCTTCTAAGAAAATTTCTATTACAGCGAACCACATTATTTTAATTGATTTCTTCGTCAGTTAGTCGTCTGTCAGTTCGTTTGTGATGTTATTCTCTACATCTCAAATTGGCCAAGGAGTATCCAATTAAATTTCAGAAGACCAAGGTAGTAGAGGAGTGCGAATCGGATATATCACGATGCTACCTGTTCGGCACGGATGGCAGAGGACGTAAACACAAGCTGTCCCGAATTTGTGTAATCACGCGAAGGTTTACTTACCACGTCGAACGGTTTGGATGGTAGGGTTTTAAATCTAATTTCCGTCCTACTAAGCACAACCCGCGCTATACCTCTCTTTTCTGAACGAGTTTAAACAAAAAAATGGAATATTTATTTCAAAGATGACTTCTAAATTTATTCACCTTTCCATACGTACAGTTGGATTTGATAAGGATTCACAAATTGTTGAGATATTGTTTAAAATCTAATACTGCTGCTTGATTCTAAATTCGTTCTACGAGTTTCAATTCCGCTCAAACGTATTGAAACGCCATTAGATTTTCTTCGTCCTACGGATAAACGTAGAAAAAGGGGATTCGCTAGAAGCGCTTCTTTTGTTTTGAGAACAATGAGCGTAAATATTCATACAATGCGCTCTAACAGGATTTATGTTGTAGCTAATGAACTAACGCATCAGAACAAACCTATTATTGATTTGTGCATGGTGAAATCATTGATATTATTGATCTTTTCTGATCGATAGAACGGAAATGGGCGATTACGACGAAGTAGTGCTCTACCCTACGCCGTTGCCCTGCCGGGACTGCTGGAGCGAGTGCCTTTTTCTCTCGATTATATCAAACAAACTGTTCAAGACGCTAAGACAGTTACTCTACTAAATTAAGAGACTGTTACAATAGCGTGGTTCAGAATTTTGATAGACCGAAAAAAGTGCCTTTAGCATCAAGTTTTTGGACTTTGATTTTAGACCGAGGACTGAACTTCTCACTAAATTAGAGATTCTGGTCTCAACAGTTATCTAAGCTTAAAACCTGATGAAGGTATTGGATGGAAGGAATTTGGATCTTAACAGATCGACAGACGATTTAAGACTAACGAAAACATTCCGTTTGGTAAGTTGAAAATTTGCCTTATATAGGGGCTTAAGCCTAGAAGGATTTGTCTACTGTTAAGATCCTCCTAACGTAATATTGATAATAACGAAAGAGACAACAAAGTATTCCTAATCTAAACTTATCCATCGTTCTCCTTCGAGATCATGTGATGCATTTTGGGACCAACGCAATCCTTCCAGAATAATTTCGTATGTATGCATACGTCCAGGATGCACTTGACTACTATACGCAGCGCCTATACCTAAGCTAAACTGGTGAAAGCGTAAAAGTTCCCTATGCTGAGTTTATTGCTTTGTTTTATGCTGCGTGCACCCGTTGGGTACATCCTACGGAGCAAACGAGAGCGTACCCGATGTGCGGTATAAGAGGTGAGGAGAAAGGAAACTAGTGGACTCTTTCGTTCTCGCGTCTTCTTATGCAGCAACAGACGTGACGTCACGTCTGCTGTTGCATAAGAACACCGTCAGAATGAAAGAGTCTACTAGTTTCCTTTCTCCTCACCTCTTATACCGCACATCGGAGCGTACCACCTATGCGTTCTCTTATTACATAGCATTGACCTAGAATATTGTGTCATTTTCGTTGCTCTCGTGTTTATTGAACCTGGCTAAGCGAAGGGATGATGAAACAGAACAGCTGTTTATATTTGACTTTGAACTTTATTTTCTTTGCATCGTCTTGGGTTATTCGAGAACGTTCTTCAATTATTGCTAATTTATCGCATTCACCATACTACCCTCGGCTAAATCCGAATGCCGAGCAGGTTGTGTTAATCTCGGCAAAATTGCAGAAACGAAGAATTTAAAACCGCATTAAAACAAACAAACCGGTTTGGCAACCCTTTTTCATCGCATCCACAAAAACAACGCATCATCAGGGCGCAGCCGAATCAGGACACAGCCGAAAAAAGAGGACGTCAAACGAAAGAAGCCAGCCGCAGAGCCGCCAGTGCCCAGAAGCAGTTTATTTTTGCACAAAGAAGTGAAAACACAGAAAAGTGGGAACTGATTTGTGTGCCGTGCCCAAGTTGAAGAAAAATCCAACAAAAATACCATTTCCTAACGTTTGCAACATCTCGGCGGGAATTTGCAGGCATCTAGCTGAAACAAAGTTGGAATTTCAACCTGGTAAGTGGAAGATATGCTCCGATATGGATTTCGCAAGCTGGCGTCATTGTCCTCCGAAAAAGGGTAGAAACATTCATATTGGTCCCGAAACGAGAGAAAAAAAGAACAAACGTGACGTCAGAAAGAAGCACCTTTATCGATCCGCGAAGTGAAAAGAGCTTAGCGGGTGTTTTCGATTTTCACTAATGAGATTGTTTATCAACAAGCCGAAAGACGAATCGGATGTTTTCTTGTTATTTTTAGCGCATTTTGAGGCAGCTTGTGCCTGTGCGGTGTTGTTTTTGAGATTTTTATTTTGGCTCTGCGCTTTCATATCAAGGGGAACTCTTTAATGGTAGTCGTACAAGCTTCGAAGTGTTCTATAGTCCAACAAGAAGATTAAAGTGGGAAGTTAAAAAATGAAAATTGATAATAAGAATAAAACGTTCAAGCAGCGTAAACAATAACAATTTCGCAGATAAACGGATTCATATGGCTTGTTTATTTGGAATGCTTGTAAATAAACCTTTATATATAGCGCAAGTTACATACGGCCGCTGGGACTAACTCAGTGAGAGAGCAATTTTTACTCACGTTTTATGAGAATTTCGTAAAAACCGGAATTAACATTCGAAAGTGACTGGCCCTCTGGATGTGGATGATGTCAAAAACAACAAAACACGATTAATTGTTTTCCGTACTGAGTACCAATGCTACTGACTGGGATTTAACCCAGGTCCTTTGAAGTGAGAAGCAGTCACGCTTACCACTACACCACCGACGCCGCTGGTGTTGAGAAGTTGTGACCGGAAAAATACGCTACGAGGAGCCCCTCTAAAATTGATCAAACATTTAATATTTCATTTATGGATGATCCCTTATTTAAGGCACGATAGAAAAAAAAATTCTCTTGCGAAACGTACGATGGAAACCCTGCAAAATCAAGTAAATGCAGTTTTACATGTTAAATATGTTTAAAGCGTCTAGAACAAGTCCAATTTTTGAAGCATTATTATAATAAAAAAACAACAGGGATTGCAAAAAAAGGCTGTCCACAAACATCGTAGACGGGTTTTGTGCGATTTAAACCCCATCTCCCTGCATAGACGATTGCTGTTGGTCATACAAATCATTCAATAGTTTTTATGGACAAAATTGTTGCTTTCCACAAATTTGTAATAATTTTTGCATTTAGGGTTAACTACCCCATTTCTTAAGCTAGCGTAGTTTAGCACCAAACGGAATGTTATTATTACTGATGGCTTCTGAAATTATTTGTCTTTCCGTACGTACCGTAAGATTTCATAAAGAAAAAACAAATTGTTGAGATATTGTTAAAAGTCTAACACTGCTTCTTGACGTCAAACTCGGCCTACGGATTCTGAACTCGGCCTAACGCATTGAAACGCCAATGCATTTACTTCGGCCTATCGGACGAAGTTAAAAATTGATTCGGTCGGAGCGCTTCTTTTGTTTTTGGGAATAATGGGTGCAAACCTTCATATTACGCGTTCTTATTAACTTCGTTCGGTAGCATTTGAACTAAAGTATGGTACCTAACGCCTAATTGACTTTTTAACTCTGGAATCATGAATTTATTGGATGTTTTATGCTCGATAGGCCTAAAATGGGCGATTAGTTCTCTACCCTATGATTATTTGATAACGTCCAAAGCTTCCAAGTTATCCGGAAAATCTAACAATATAATATTAAATAGTATGTTATATTTGCAGAAGACAAGCGACTTTTGAGACGTGTTGCCAACATCCGACTCACACTTTACTGAATAATTTCTCGCATTAGGGCCGATTTCGTCAGCTCCGCTTTAGCCTTAAACCAGGACGAAACGACGGTTTAAGGCATAAGTGAAGGGGGAGACATCGGTTCCTAATCAACTTATCAACACTGACGCATAGTGGGCAAGCTTTATCTGACTGGAGCTAAGCGGTTTTAATATTTTTTCAACAACTTAATCATATCCATACACACAAACCATTTTGATAACGCTCCCGATGAAGATACGTACAGTAGGGGTCCGACTTTGGCAACAAGCGTGAAAATGTAGTGTTGCCAAAAACAGTTTTCGACAAAGTTATTTTACATAGTACGTATTTCCAATCTATTTCCGGGATTCGGTGAAATGTGAGCCATTTTTTAATTTTTAGCAAGCAAATGAATTGATGAATCTACGCGAAACTGCACCAGTGCATGCGACACCTAGGTTTGAAATCCAAAACCACAAAAGTGATGATGTACTAAAAAATATTCCATACGATTTGACAGGTAGCAAAACGTCATTTTCCTTTATATCATCATTTCCATCTGCTGGTCGACCTTAACGTAGATTCATCAATAGAGATTGCTAAAGTATGATTGTGTCAGTGATTTGTTTTCATCGGGAAAAATTTTCGCTATGAAGTTTTTTTCCGATGAAAACATTTTTGCGTATACGTATACGTGACGTAGTGTGCGTACGATAAACGTCAGCAATCTCTATAGGTACGTTTCGTTTACGGGACATTTTTCCATACTAAATTTATAATTATTCAGGAAATCCAGATCATAACCAAATTCGTTCATATTTGACACCGACACGCATCGGAAGAGCAGTGAGGAACAGGGGGTTGTGATCCACCATTTTAATGACTATAATGTCAAAAAATGTATTTAAACAGAACCATCAAAATTTATCGAGGCTCAATAAATTGCAGTGTTTTATCAAGTTTAATAATCCAGTGTTATTTTAAATTATGAAAAAACCAACCCGAAAAATTCCTAGACCGGACCGGAAATTGAACCCAGCCACCTCCAGCATGGCCTTGCTTTGGAGCTGCGCCTTTACCGAATGAGCTAAGGGAGGCCATCTTCAGTTTGCTTAATCCGAATCGGTGCTGGCAAGAACTGAGTTGGTAGAACGTCAAAATAGCTGCTTCTAGGTTCAGTGCAACATTCGTGGTTTGAACATTTCACAATCTGCAGAAAATTATGCGAAGAGCGAACATGTGTAGTCAAACATTCTGCATCCCAACGATCAATCGAATCAGAAGTTAGTTCCGAGGCTGCTGGCTCAATATATTCGGGGATACGGGAAATCCATCGAACTTCATTTGATTTCAAATATCAGCTAGCGTTTCCTCTGTATATTCGAAATACTTCTTCTCAAGTTCATGATCTTTGGTACGCAGTCTATGGTCCAGGTGCGATCCATAGTGGTCGTGTGGTAGAACTAATCCAGACAATTCTCGAGAGAGTGGAGTCTTTCGACCCGATTGCACGCACTCCTACCTGGTGCGTTGGTTGCAATGAAGAGGGCATACAGTTGATGTTTTTGAAAATGGTGAATTGTTACGTCAATCACCTTACGGTATGTAGAATTTTAGTCTGGCTCTCCGTCTTCTATCACCTCATGGACTGGCTTTACGTTTCCTTGATAAAGCTAGATGTCAGCAAATTCAGGAAGGTCCAGTAGTTTCTCGTAATCTAGACAGTGTGAGTAAGCCGAAGAAGACGAATGTTTTCCTGGAGATGAACAAATTGATACATTTAATCTCAAGTGAATATCAAAAAAGCGACAACTCACCTGAGCGAACGGCCACGTACACGGTTAGAAAAAAGTACCCAAAAATAAGTTCTTTTCACTCATCTCGGCACTATAGTGCAGGAACCCAAAAGTAGGTAAAGCGGGTCAAAGTAATTTTCATTTACTTGTGTGCAATTCGTATGGAATTTTCCACTAGCTTTCAATCCAAAAATAAGTTAGTTGTACCCAATAGTAGGTATATATGATTATACTCAACGTTGGGTTCCCACACTTTACTACCCCCGTTGGGTGGTTTTGCTCCTCAGTTTTTGACAACATTAGAAGGAGAAAAGGAGACAAACTAGTCAAAAGTAGGTAAAAGTGAACTGCAGGGCTGTTACAACAGGCGCGGATTTCGCGATTTTCGCGGATTTGTCGCGGATTTGAACTTTCAGTCGCGAAAATCGCGAAAACATTAAATGATGTCGCGAAAAATCGCGAAGGGACTGATGTGCTGTCACAAAAATTGTGGAATTCCTTGTATCCGTCCCGGACAATTTGGCTGTCATTAATTTTGTTGTTGATTATTGCATATTAGCTTATTGCGTGCTCTCAACTTAGTGTTCTACTAAATGTACTTCCACAGTTATTAATTGAGTGCTTTCGATGCCAATACCAATGCATGAATTCGTATATTGTGTGGCAAGCACAATGATACCAAAGATATTTCATTAACAAGATATCCCACAAATCAATTCCTCGAACAAGGCAATCGATACACCACCCTTATGTGATCGCAGTGCAGTTTTCTTTATTATGGAGGCTTTTAGCCTGAGGCCGGTTCGCCTCCGTGTTCACTAATTACTCAGAATTTATACTATAACTGAAGATGATACAATGTTATTAAAAACATTCAAAGGTTACAAACGATTCAGTCGGTAAAGGCATAGCTACAAAGCAAGTCCATGCTGGAGACGACTGAGTTCGATTCCCGTTCGGTCTATTAATTTTTCGGGTTGGAAAATTTCTCTACTTCCTTGGGCATAGGATGGTACAGGCATAGAAATCTCTGAATTAAAATGTGAAAGTACTTCAAAGAACATTGAGTTGAGAGCAGGTAAAAATCTAATATGCTATAAGCAATAAGCTTAAAATGCCATGTAGTAGTATAAAATGCTATTTTTAGGCAATGAAAACAGTTTTTTTTGTCGCGGATTAGTATTTGAAGTCGCGGATTTCTTTTGAGAACTCGCGGATTTCTCGGATCAAATTTAGAAAATCTTGTAACAGCCCTGGAACTGGCCGTTGGGTACTTTTTTCTTACCTTGTATGTTGAGCCAATGCGATGTCAATTATACAAGGTCTGGCCCAACCAGCTTATTGGTATTAGTGAAATGTGAAAATGTCTAGTGGTGGTCGTATTTCATCGCAATGTTTATCTTTTTACACGAAACAGCTGTTTTCTGTGACGACACGTCTGCTAATCGCAGTATGGAATGTTGTGCAGCCGTGACATCGGCATTCGCTTGCTCAGCAATGTTTACAACATTTTTGTTTCTAACACTAGCAAGCTGCCTGTTGTTCCAGACCTTGTATGATTGACATCGGAGCCAATGTAGCCTACTGCTTTCCGCTGTCCCATTCCATTTGGCATTATGTCAATATTCCTGCATAAACAGAGGGTATTTGTTTGTGACTGTTAACCACCCAGTCATGATCTGGCAAGGTGACGCGGTATTCCAAATGCATCAGATTTTCGCCGGATTTTCGAGCACATGAGAGTTGTTTGCACTTTCAGAGGCCTTTGCACTGTCTCCAATCACTGCTGTCACTGAGGAGTCTTTTTTTTTCCTTTGGTCTGTTTTTTCCGTCGATCTTGTTTTCCGTGCTGAGCACCAATGCTACCGACGTGCCAGGAAGGCAGCTCCCACACCTGGACACTACCTATCAACCCATCAACTCATGAACCGGGGACCAACGGCTTTACTTCCCATCCGAAGGAAGGCGTGATCAGAGATGTTATGCCTCAGAACATCCCGGCGGCGCCGACTGGGATTGAACCCAGGCCTGCTGGGGTGAGAGGTAATCACGCTTACCACTACACCACCGGTGCCGTTCACTGAGGAGTCCTCTGGGGTTTGTTTGCTCGTGCCAGCTTTTGCCCAGAACTACAGCAACTTTCCTTTTGACGTAGAACTACGTCTTTGTCGACTATTCTGGGGTACAAATCAAAAAATATATGTGATGAAATAGTGTTAGGTTTTGAACGCTTGGAACTTTGTCATTTATAGATGAAATTAAAATCCAAAAAGAGAAAAGTAGCTATTCGCTATCAAAGGGGACCTCCTTCAAATGGGTGATATCAGTTGCTTAGTCATTTGACGAAGGCATGGATCATTCTCATTTGAGAAACGCTATATATCATTCAATTGAGTGTAACCTACAAATAAACGGAGCTCTGGTCGACATTCCGACGAAAAAGCTAAGCCAATCCGACACCAACCTGACTTCTATCAAACCCCAACCCGATGTTGACCCGACATTAAATTAGCCTTACATCGGGTCGACTTGTCTGTTTCTGAGGCATCAAAATCTCTGGTCACGTCTTCCTTCGGAAGGGAAGTAAAGCCGTTGGTCCCGGCCCATGTGTGTTTGAATGGGAGCGATATTCTACGCAGGTGTGGAAGCTGCCTTCCTGCACATTCGATTACCGTCAATGGATGGCAATCGATGTCCGTCGGTGATTGGCACTAGATTGCGGAACAGAGACCGACGTTAAATAAAGGAAAGAAATTGATGACCGAAAAGTTATTCCTATTTCCAATTAAACACATATTATCTCATAGTGATAGCAATGTTTAACATATTAAGCAGGGTTTTAATCATGCAAAGCAGATCGCTAGCTTTCATGCTAAAAAAATACTGGTTTTTTAGTTAAAAGTTACTATACGTCGTTTGGTGACCCCCTAAGCTGCCGGTGGAAGCATAACTGTTCCATGTGACATTTTGACTTTTTTGAGGTTATGATGCTTAACGTTATAAATAAATACATATTTTTAAAATATTATATTAAAACATGCTGTTTAATCTAGAAAAAAATAAAAAAAATGTGAAGTCGTTTTGTCCCATTGCAAAAATGGACGCATGTCTGTCCCACTACTCCAATTTTTAATATGTATAAGAAATTCTTCAAAAGTTATAGTCTGTTATTCAAATAATGCATCGTAAACATATTACAAGATCCAAACGATTACCCAAATGGTAAAATTAATCTTTGAATTATTTGGATGATACCTCGATAACGTCGTAGGCACATTAATACTTTTTTTTTTTTTGAAAATTTAAGCTATCATTCTCAGTTCTGTTGCTATTTACAAACAAATAAATTGTATAATGTACTAATCAACTTGCAACACCTAGCCCAATTCGTACCTTTTCGTGACACATATGATAATTTGGTATTGAAAAACTATAGAGTAAAAGGATGAGATTTTTTTTAAATAAAAGAAATGCATACAACGGTTAACCTTAAATAACCAACAATCAATACGAAACTAACGATTTTAAATTGGCTCACTACTTGACTAGCCTATTGGTCCCAAGCAAACGATTAACGTGCCCCATTCTAGTCGAAATTCTACTACTACACAATGTTTGTTTTGATTCGCTATGCAAGTTTGACAGATAAAATGAGGGGTTAGTGGATTTGTCTATGTTTCGAGGGGTGAATCGATTAGCTTGGGACCGAAGAGAGTACCAGAGCTGAGCCAAAAAGTTGAGCACGTTATTTCGGGACCTTCTAGTCTTAGAGTTACCTCTATGAAATAACTATCATTCCGATGCATGTTGCTTGGTCGGAAGGCCAACTAAAAATGATGTTTCGTCTTCTCCAATAACAGGTACGACAACTGCCAACAGAGAGGCCTTCCTATCTACTTCAATTCAACGAGGAGACCTTTACCAGAGTACGTTAGCTTCAGTAGAGAACGTATCGTTGGCGATCAGCTGGAGTTGTTTCTTGGAAAACAGTTTGCAATATTTAAGGTCCTCACTGTTGGTTGATGTTGTTTGCGTTAGAGTCGGTGTATAATGAGTCACGCCAAGAGAAAAACAGTTGAACTCGCATCACGGTTTTCGAAAGATTCCCTTTCTTTTAACTTGGCAACAGAGGACTTCTACATCAACTTCAAATGACTTCTAGCGAGAAAAAATAATAGCGGCTGTAGTAAATCATTATATCAGTGATTTTCTCAAATTATCTTAACAAAAAATAGTAGAAATTCTCATTACTGATCATTACCAAACGTATCCCATGACAATTGAATGCTCACTGCGTGTTTACTATCATTTATTCGATTATATTTTAGAGATGAACTAGCCTAAGGTTAAAAATCTCTTTAATAAAGAATTAAAAAAAAATCGATTATATTTTATATTTTATTGCAATACCTTTCGTGGACCTTTCATAGCATCGTAATGTTTGTTTACTTTGCACGATAGGTAGCTGGTTTGACAGTTCTATAGGTAGACTTGGCTTCACTCTTCCTAGCTCATATCGTCCTTTTTGAGAAAAACAATTTTCTCATGATGTCCACGTACGGGCGAGGCTTGAATAAGTTCAACGTGTACTGTACTGCTGCTATTCACATAACAGTCCTATGTAGGGAGGAAATCCATAGGACATAGGACTGTTATGCGAATAGCGGCAGTGTACGTGTAACGTGTACATGCAGACACTGGAAATGATCGTGCGTATGCGCCAACAGGAGCAATTGTCTCGTTAAAGACTAATAGCTATCACTACCACTGGAACCACCGTACTGCTTTAAATTTTCTATGGCAGACGTTTCCGGCCCACATTCAAATCAGTGTCAACATTCAAAGGGGCGTAATTGCTTTTGTAAACATTGGCTTTAGCCGTCGATATCTCGCAAGTAAATGCTCCCCCTCCAAATTAGCAATGTTATGCTTCCACCGGCAGTAAGGGCCCATGCATTAAATATGTCACGCTAAATCGAGGAGAATTTTACCCAAACCCCCCCCCCCCCCCCCATATCGTGACCCTAGAGCGTGATACAATATATGCATCACCCCTAAGTCGGGATATTCGGGAGAATTATCAATCACGTCTCCTTACGTGCAGCACATTCATCATTTTAGGACCACTGAAATCATCCTTAGCAACAAACAGTTCGATTTATTAACTTTAATAATGTGTTGCCGCTTCGAAACACAACTGGCACCCCGGACGTTGTAGACAGCCCTGCAACGAGAGTCGCTTGAGAGCCTCTATTGTGCGACCAGGTTGGAGCTGTCATCACCATGACGAGGCAGATTTGACCGGCCTGACTGCACTTGTGAGATTTGTTTTTCTACCGTTGAAGTGAAATTCTACTATTGAAGTGACAATCTGATAAACATAAGTTTTCGCATACAATCTAAATAATTGGTCTTATATATAGTTAACCAGTCGAAATCGTAGATAGTGTAGTGTAGACGGATTGCAGCCTAGTCTGTGCATTAGCAAATTGCTTGTAAGTAATTTAAATTTATCGTTATGGAACTGTTTAACTGAATGCTTGCTCTGTAGAACTTGGATTGAACAACATAATACGGTTGATAAGTGGACGTCAAGTGAGAAGAAGAAACTGAATTGTAGGTAAAGAATTAAGTACGTCTACCCGAATTTATTTGACGAATTGTGAACTTTCAGCTTTGAAGCGTAACTGTATCGACGAAATATACAAGCTCTCAAACTTCAGCATTTTTTCTTGTCCACTAGCAACAAATGAGAAAGCGAAAAGAAGAACGTGCACTTTTCACGGGTTTCTCTGCGCTGTTACTTAAGACAAACGGCATCTCCATAGAAATCGAATGACTTAAGTAACTTCGAAAAATAGTTTGATCGGAAGGTTATTACGTCAAAAAGCAATTTGACTGGTAAGGGAAATGAATGTAATGTCGGCCTAAGTGTCCCTAATTTGGTCCCATACATAAATTCAGCAATCGAAAAAAATTTCAATAGCAACCAAAAATATCCATTAGTAACGTCCCAAGATAAAATTGATAAATAGCAGATTTTTAGCGATGGGCCCAATCTTAGATCCATAGGCTAACATTAGAGCCATTTCCCCTATATCAATTTAAAAATGGGATGTGATCCTATATTCGGACAGTATATCAAGAGCAAATTTTCATTACGTCGAATGTAACAAAGGTAAACAAAGTCGAGCTATCAGTGTCAATCGATTCTCCTGCTATTACACTATATACTGTCCGAATATAGGATCAAATCTCATTTTTAGATTTATTTACCAGTCAAATTGCTTTTTGACGTAATCACCTTCCGATCAAAATAGTTTTCGATGTTACTAAAGTCACCCAATTTCTATGGATATGCCGATGATGATGGATGATGCCGTTACTTAACAGCGCTGAGAAACCCGTTAAAAGTGTACGTTCGTCGTTTCGCTTTCTCATTATTAAAGTGAATACATCGAACTGTTTGTTGCTAAGATGATTTCGGTGGTCCTAAAATGATGAATGGGCTACACGTAAGGAGACGTAATTGATAATTCTCCCGAATATCCTGGTAAATACACTTTGACTTAAGTAACAATAGGGGCCACCAAACGACGTATAATAACTTTTGACTCAAAAACCAGTATTTCTTAGCATGAAAGCTAGCAATTTGCCTTTGTATGATTAAAACCCGGCTGAATATGTTAAACATTGCTATCACTATGAGATTATATGTGTTTAATTGGAAATAGGAATAACTTCTCGGTCATCAAAACAAAACTTAATTTTTCTCGGATCGGTGCGAATGTTACTTACGACATAATGAAAATTTGCTCTTGATATAGTGTAATAGCAGGAGCATCGATTGACACTGATAGCTCGACTTGATTTACCTTTGTTACTTTCGACGTAATGAAAATATACTCTTGAAATAACCATAAGAAGTTCCTAATCACCTATTCGGGATATCATCCCAACTCTATGCGGTATGTTCGAACTATCTGTGATATCGTTCGTGTATGGTACCTGTTTATTAGGGTTGTTTCATCGATCTGTGTGCTGAAATTAGCGGGGAATGTCTTGCCATGGCCGTGAGGATGTAAAGAGAAAGTCGACTAAGAGAATCTGTCAATGTTACTTAGGGCCTAATGCTGATTGTTCAGCTTGAAGTGGGATGAAACATCGACCGACAGGCGCAACATTGATTGACGGTGCTTCAGTTTACCAAGAAGGAATTGAATGGGTCAAACCCGTGTCAATGCTATTTTAGAGCTAAGCAAAGGTTATCCGATATGCAAGATGTGACATTGTAGAGAGATTTTTCGTGTTCGCTTGCGGCAAGCCGTTTTTATTTTTATTTTTTATTTTTCCTATAGCATGTAGGAGAAGGAAGCAACCAACAAAACTTATTCAGTAGTGGTACAAGCTTGTGCATGTCGTTTCGTGAGCAGTATACAGTTTCGCTTTATAAGTATGTTTGCCCAGACTCAGACGGCAGGCCGGGGGCCTGACAGTAGACATGAGTAGGAGCGCTTGAATCGTTTCGAGTTCATATTTATACGAAACCCGAGCGCGCGCCACAACTACCGCGCCGCGCCGCATAACATTGCGGATTCAGTGGTGGTGCAAAGCAGTCGTGCTGCGATAAAATTTGTGTTTTTCGGTGTCAATAAGTAGGCCTTGCGCTTAAATTTCTACCGTTTAAGTGACGTCGAAGCCTAGCTTGATAAGGTAAGGACATTTCGCAAACCATAGCCAACTATGTGAGTGGGTTGTGTCGAATGATGGAAAATTGCAACGTGTGATGGAAAAGATGCTGTGAGAAGGGTTCTCAAGGCCACAAAGTGCACTGTTTGGGATACGTGAGCTTGCCGCAGCTTGGCAACAATTGCAACAACAGCTACATTCGCAGCAAAACCGGAGCGAAATGGCAAGGTCATTTGAAAGGTTTGTCCTCCCTCTCGCTGTGTCGGCCCCGTCTGGAATAGCCACCTACTACAATATATTCATATCACATCCGTTCTCGTAATTCCGAATTTGAGAAAGCGTCAAATGAAAATGTATGTCTATAAATAATTTCCCAAGTGAAAAATATTGCCAAATAATCAACAGCGTCGTAGCTAGTGAAAAAGCAATCTGTTTATGGGCAATTATCACACTAGCGTTTGTTTTCTGCTGACGTAAAAGATCAAAAAAATATCGGACCAAGAAAAGAACGCCAACCAGTGCTTATTGCCTGCCATGGTTATAACGAAAAATAAGCCCCAGCTCAGCTGGGCAGGATCTATAATAGCGCGTGTATTTGAGTGTATACGTGATGCTCGGCACGAGCGATGTCCAACACGACTGCTGTGTTGCTTGAATGTGTTTTCGGACGCTATTATAAAACTCTGTGAGTAAACAAAGTCAGCTGCCTCCTATAACCGCTGAAGCGGTGTCAAAGGCCTCGTTTATAAATATAGCGCCTACTTGCACGATAGAATCTAGAATGCAGAAAATGCCACACTTTCGCCGCCGAACACTTCACATGTACCACCTCGCGCGCATGGCGTTGCGTTTGCTAGGGGTATTCAAGGCTCTTCCAGAGATTTATTTCCATTTCCGGATTAATTCCAAGAAGGAATGGTAGAACTTCGGCAGCTGCGGTAGGACCCTACGGTAGCCACCAATCGGAAATTTTTCTTAAGATCTGCAATACGGCGTTGAATCATCTTGAGCAAATGTACACCAACAACCGTTACAAATTGTGATGAAATTGATAGGGAGGATTGTATCAATTTCGCCATATGTTGTTGGTGTGAAGAAGAATGTGTACTTAGCAGTGGTTTACAACTTCCTAACTGTTTGTGTATAACTCGGTGTTTAATTTTGCTGACATCTCTGCTGCACATCTTTAAGTTAGCTGAGGTCTCTGAAAAACTAGAGTTTTTTTTACTGGGTCCAAGCAAAATATAATGCCGAACTAATCGGCTGTTGAAATCGTAGAAACACAAATTAAGTGTGTAGACTCAATTTGCAGTTGACCATCTTGTTTTTCGGTAATATTTGAATGTTAATGTGAATTTTTAAATTATAAATAACTATTTACTGAGACATTTTTATGGTGCTTTTGGCAAATGTGTGTGTCTGATTTAAAATTACTAAAAGAAATTACGGGATGAGTTAATTGAATAATAATTAAGCCATCGTTGTGCCCTCAACAGCTACTACATAACCGGGGTTGTCATCTGACGATAACGTCCGTGTTAACGTCATCAACACTCCTGAAAATATTAAAAGATCATAAGTAAAGGTTTTGACATGTTTTATTAACCCCTATACTAGGTGTTACCGAACAAAATGGTTCGCGGACCGTGGGTTGGAGACCACTGTCTTCAACTGTGTTAGTGAGTCTATATGGGTAAAGAACTGGATTATAGCAAGCTGATGTAACTTTGTACTTTCCAATTGGACTCAGTTTGTTTTGAAACCTTCGTCAGGTCAGTGCTGATGCTGATATATCAAGTGTATCGTTCTATAAAAGGGTTCTATACCGATTGCTCAATATGTACTGCAGTTGCATGTTGACATCTTTATTGTAATTCAGGATCACATTGATCGCTTATTTTTTTTAATTAAAATGTTTTTATGGTTTTCTTGTAATTTGAAAACATTCGATGAAATTGAAGATGAGTAATGGAGCAGATAATTTCATAAGATTCATCAATATAAATCCCCTTATTCTAAAAGTGTGAGTCACTGGACTCGTTGAATAGGGGCAATTTTGTGTGTGTTTTAAGAAAAAAGTCGTATAATTCGACAGTGAGCATGCATAAGGGCGTATACGCGATGATCGATTCTCTTCATCGATTTTCTGTTTACATTGCTACAGCTAGGTGAAACAATTTTCTGGAATTTGTTCAATGTAGTGCTGTAACAGGTTGTATTGGCTTTCAAATGCACGAGCAAACGCACCGAGAATCGTTCGACAGTGAGCATGCATAAGGGCCTATACGCGATGATCGATTCTCTTCGTCGAGTTTCTCTAATGTTAATAACTCGCTAGATTTAACGTTTCTCGGTGCGTTTGTTGTTGCTTTTGATTGCCAATAAAACCTGTTACTACTCTGCATTGAAAAAATTTAAGAAAATTGTTTCGCTTAGCTGTAGCAATGCAAAGAGAAAATCGATGAAGAGAATCGATCATCGTGTATTCGCCCTTATGCATGCTCACTGTCGCGTTAATCCAAGCAAATTATTAACAAAAGAGAGAATCGATCATCGCGTTTACGCCCTTATGCATGCTCACTGTCGAATTGTACCAAAATAGGATGTACTAATGGAAAAGGGCCTATCCATAAGCCATGTATATAGTTTAGAAAGGGATGATGTATGTATACGGTCAGAACAACAGTTGAACCGGGAAAAAGCCGTGAATTTCGATGACAAATCGGGAAAAATTATACTTCGTCCTCACCCGAAAAAAAAAAATCAAGACCTTTGGACTGAACCTGAGTGCTGCGAACTCGATCACTTTCATGTTTCAAGTATTTTTTCTTGAAAAATATTAACTTTCTTGTCTTACATCCTCTCTTTACCGCTCACAAGTTGGCGCCTTTTCCCGCTTTTTCCAGAGCAAAAATTAAAACTTGTCTACATTTGCTTGATCGAGGCACTATTTTGTAACGAGTGCTATAGTTATTTAGTACGAAACTGTTCGTAAACAAGTTAAAACTGAATCGCGTCACGTCAGTCCCGATTATTTGGATGTATTAGCTTCCTTTGTTTACTATCATTAATATTTGTTAAAAGTTTTAACTGTACTCTTTGTGTTATTTGAAAGAATACAATCTATTAGCCCCTGAAATACACTTGTATTATTCAGGGTGGCAAGTGAACCAGGAAAACCAGGAACATTTCAGGAATTTCGTTTCACCGGGAAAAAACCGGGATTTTTTAAGTAAAACCAGGAAAATAATAATTTACAGGTGCATGTCGGTTTGAAATGATGACGTTACTATTTATGTGTGATGCATGCTACATAATATATCTGTACACTCTTAAAAAAAATTCGCCGAGATTCCAACAGCCGAGTAATTTTGCTGAGATTCAGTACACTGAGGCAAATAGACTTAAGAATTTCATAAGGCTCGACTTATGAACGAAACATATGAATTTCATAAGCGCGACTTATGAAAGATTTTCGTCTAACATAGGGTAGCTCTTATACGCGTTTAGCCATTCCATTTATCCAAGCGTCTACAAACGAGTAGTCCAGACATAAGACCCGTATTCTCAACGTCCATGGTTCGGTTCCAGTCTGCTAAATTTTATTATTTTTTTGTCGGCATTATTTTTCATAAGGCAAATCTATGAAATTCATACCGATTTCTTGTGGCTAAAATTCATAAGTGGTTCTTATGAAATTCTTACGGTCTTTTGCCTCGGTGTAAAACAATTGCCGATACTCAGCTAACAAATAACATTTTGTTGAGACATCAGCTATCAACAAGATATTTTGCAGAGATATCAGCAAAAGTAAATGCCGAGGTAATGAGCTGTTGGAGATTTTACCGAGTTGGATTAAGTGTGTATATTGCTTCAGAGAAAAATTAGCATTTGGCGTCAGATTTGGCAACCGAAGTTGACAATCATCACTGACAGCTGCTTTTGGGATTTTCGAACACTGAACCAAAATCATTCCTTGAAGACCGAGTTTGAAGACCTTGTTCGCATGACAGCACATCAAATATGAAAGGAAACATTCAAAACAACAGTTCAGGTGGAACTTCTACACTATTTAATTTCATGAGGACACCCGTCTGCACAATTATTTAGTAGATTCGAGGGTTACATGTGGTTCCAGTACAGCCTGATTGATACAATTGATAATCCAGCGGATCGGGTCGATTGCATCAATAGGTATCGATCTGTCTTCAACCGAGGCTTCGAGGAATGATAGTGTTATTATCCGGTCGTTGTTTATGTTTGACAGCTGCGGATGTTGTCTCTTCTTATTTGTGAAATGTCGATGCATGCTTAGATATATGTGAAACTTTGATAATCGAGCAGAAAAGCATCAGAGCAAGGGGTAAGTCACTCAGCACATTGTGCCGAAATTAGATTCGGCACACCTTGGGCACATCCATCGGCACAATCTCGTAGGCATTGGATTGTTGTAAATAAAATGGGAGCACTGCTGGACAACTGTCATCGAAGTTATTCACAACGTTACGTTCTTTTTGACTGTATATTCAGGAACATCTTCTAATTGAATATACCAGAGGAACTCAGACCAGCAGTTCACTTATAGACCTTAATGCTATATGTAGGTTCTAGAGTGGGTTCAAGAGAAAAAGGCAGTTAATCAGGCCCCATTAGTACCATTATTCCAAATAATGATGCAACTCATACAAAACATACTCATCATCCTCTATAGTCGGTCTCCAACAATGTTCCCCATCTGTTCCAACTCTTTCCGGCCGCTGATAGACAGTTACTTTTCACATCACGAAAGGCTAGGTTTCTGGTCTGCTTTTGAGGGCATTATAGCATGATAGCATGACAGTGGTTTACCATGCATTGTAACACTTAAACTAAGTCCGACAGCAGTGGGCTCTCTTCTCTGTTTGTCTTGATCAAGCTTAATAACCTCTGATTTTCCTCAACATGTCGCTGTATGAAGGGCCAAAAACGGATTGGGTAGATCGATGGGCAAAGTCGCCTATACGCATCTACGGAACAAGAGAATCTCCTTCCAGCAACTTGATCAGCCAATTGGTCAAAAAGACAAGCCCCCAAACAGGAAGATGCCCCAATGAGTGGGGAGAAGAGCCCGCCCTTTATCCACGAAATGTTATCAACAGGGAGTTGGCATTCCCACTCTCCCCGTCCAAATCGCTTCAATCGGGCTGTTGGACCGTCCCTTCCCTTTTATTTATGTATTTCAATGTATATACGAGTTGATTGTAATGATTATTGTAAATAATACTTACATTTCGATGAAAATCGTGATACTTATCATTACAGAAACCAATTTTAAATCGTAGACCATGTCGTTCAACAATCCAGACGGGGCTCTGTGATAAAGCCATCTTCTTCATCATGTTCGCTCGTCACCCGGAATGCATGCAAATGAATTTTTTTGCAATAGTCCTTGTTACACATTCTCTGTCTTATCCTTTTTTCTTCCAGTGTTTATAATTTCCTTTTCCTCGATCTTCTTCCTCTGTCGATACACCATCTGAAATTTCGCTATCCTCATTATTATAAATTTCTTCCACTTTCTTTTTTAATTTTTCTTTGTCCTTAGCTAGTTCTGCCCATTCTTTTATATTAAGTTCTTCATATCTATCAAAGTCCTGATTTAATGATTTCCTCCAAGTAAGGCTTGGTCTACCCTCTTTTTTCTTGTTGAATTTGAATCTATACGCTAATTGCAGTGGATGATTCATCTCTTCTGATATGTCCAAAATAACTTATTCTGCCTACCCTAACTCGTCTATTGTTTTTCCTGCTAAAATTTTTCTTGCATTAAATTTCATATTACTTGGTTTTTTACAGCTATTAAAAATGTTCCTTAGAATATTTTTTTCGTAGTTTGCTAGTGCCACCCTGTTTTTCTTTATTAATACCGCTACCTTAGTTCCGTGTAATAACGCTGGCGCCAAAACGGTATTATATATAAGCTTTCCTAATTCCCAGCTCGGATGAAATCTTGTACAAAAATCTACTACTAATCTTGAAGTTTTCAAAGCGTTTATAGATCTATGCCTATTGGTTAATTTCCTGTTTAAGGTTGCTGTCAGACAAACTCCTAAATACTTAATATATTCACTAGTTTTAAAAGTAGTTCCATTAAGCATTAATTCGTTTGGCTGTACTGCTTTGTCATTTGGGTATCTAACTAAAATTTGACTTTTCTCCCTATTCATTTTAAGACCTACTTTGGATAGCTCCTCTTCAAGTACTTTAAGAATATTCTCTAACTCATTTATACTTTTTGCTATTATTAATATGTCATCGGCAAATGCTAAAATTATCGGCAGTTTTAAGCAATCTACATCTATCAATTCTAATTCAGGAATATCTCTTGCAACGTTTTTAAGAACATCTTGTATTAAATAATTAAAAAGTTGAGGTGACAGGGGACATCCTTGTTTAATTCCCTTACCTCTTTTGAACTCTTTAGAAAATTGGTTTTGCCATAAAACTCTAGTGAGTTCATTCTTAACACATAATAACACCCTGTCAACTAATCTAGATGGAACATTTAAATTAAGTAAAACTTCTCTTAAACTATTCACATTTACTGTATCAAATGCCTTACTGATATCCAACGCTAAAACAATTAGATTGTTTCCTGCATTCCAATATTCTTCCATGACTCGCCTAGCAATGAATATATGATCATCTGTTGATCTACTTCTTGTAAATGCTGCTTGATGGAGCCCTGGATCTCCTGTGAATTTTCGAAGCTGCACGGAGAACAAATTCGTTAAGTTAAGATAACAATCCTTATAGTTACTTTCACATGGAAACCTATAGTTATTCCAACATTAATTTGACCGTCAACTCAATCATATCTACCTAATAGATTCAACTGTTCATCTTATACTCAATTCAACTATAACTTTGATCAATTATAACAACAGTCAAATGTAATTTATATATATCATTTGGTTTCAATTGATCATCATAAATCCACATACTTTTAACTTGTGATGCGTAGAGCAGGCGATAAGATAGCTGGCTCTCACGCAGATGAACACGGTTCAAATCTAAGTTGAATGTTCTTGTTCACATTTTTATGATTTTGCAGTTGTGTTTTTGAGATCGATAAAGAAGCAAACTTCCTTAATATGTCGATAATGAAGAGCAGTTTGTTTAATAAACATTGTAAAATTTTGCTTTCCTAACAATAGTTTTCTTGTATCAACTAAAGCATAGTTGTATTTTGAAGTTTGGCGTTTGTTCATCTACTGAAAAATATAGTTGAGCCAACCGAGGAGCCAACTATGAGCTACAGTTGTTGCCCTCTATATATAGTCAAATCAACTATAGTTTCGGGTTATCTCTAAAACAATTGAACAATATAGTTATTTTGACCGGAAAAATAATTACGTCTGCTATAATTTGTTCTCCGTGTGGTTACCTATCCATTTAGCATATAAATACTTTATAAGCCACATTACAAAGAGATATTCTACGAAAATGATCGGCTTCTGAAGCTCCTGCCTTTTTAGAATGGGAATTTGCGTCGATTTGTTCCAGTCTTTGGGCATTATGTTTTCTACATATACCAACTTCATAATTTCAACTAGCTCTTCTATCGTGCTCTGATCTGCATTTTTAAGATATTCTAAATAAACTCTGTCTGGCCCTGGCGTTTTTCCATTACTAGAAGTATTGATTATAAATCTAATTTCATCTAAGGTAGGAGGGTTTGGTAACGGAACGTAATCGTGTTCATTTCAAAAATCTATTTCTGGCCCTTGACAATCCTTCAAACTATTATCCCATACTCGTGTACTAATTTTTGATGCCTTGTTGTTGTTCTGTTTTCTGAAGTTTTTTAGATAACTGTATGTTTTTCTTATTCTCATTCCTACGTCAAAATCGTTTAATTGTTTAAAGAATAACATAATTTCCTTTTCCTTATGGTCTTTTATAGCTTGAGCTAACTCTTGTTTGCGATTACCTAATTTGTATTTATAGTTCTGCATGTCAGGATGTTTCTTGGAAAATCTGCTTTTGAGGGCATTATAAAACCCTAAAACACAGGACTTTTATTATCCTATGAACACAAGAAAAAATACGCACACCTTCAACTTCCTGTGTCATCCTCAATCCGATTTATCCTTGCAATTTCAAACCAAAACAATCAAGTTGTGATTTTTCCAGCGGCATTTCCTTAACCTCAATCTACCTGTGCACCAACTATCAACACATAAACAATTATCAAAATATTGCTTGCAATGGATAGATATTGAGTAAACTAGAAGATTAACTGTATTTTTCAACCGATTTAAGTATGAATGTGGCATTAAATCTGGTATTGAAAGTTGGTGCACAGGTAAAACTGGACTATCCAGAAATACCGGGTTGCCGGGATGGGTATTTAACAAACAATCTCAGCTTGCTCTACGACCGGCACAATCGACACACCTGCGGCACACTGACAAAAAAGATGACCCAAGATTGGTGTGCGGAGTGACCTACCCCTTGCATCAGAGCTTTCGTCGCTGCTATCATTACAACGCAACTTTGCTTTATGTTCTCAGTATAAACACGATGAAAGTTCATATAGATCGGTGCGCGGTCCCTAACCACACCTTGTTGTAACCCCTTTCATTTAACACCATAGTAAAAGTGATGGCAACAGATAACTATGAATGTGAACCGAAACAAACCACCCAAAATTGTCAAATTTGACATCTTCGTGCACTGATCTATCACAAATCTTGCTTTCGGTGCTGGATACGTGATTGACAAGAGAAAGTGCGAGCTTTCATTAGATTTCGTTGTTGAATGAAAACTGTTACCCTTTTTCACCACTCCAAACACGATGCCTCCGGTAAAATGTGTAGCGGAAACTTGGCAATGTTTGAAAAATCATTGCTTTAAAAATGTATCGATAGATTTTAAATCTATTGATATCGAATAAATTTTTAAAGTATGTAGTTTCAGATGGTGCCAATAAATTTGAAATTTGTCAATTATTGGCTGAGCTATGGTTTTTCAAACATTGCAAAGTTTGCCGTTACACATTTTACCGAGGCTTCGGGATCGGAGTGTTGATGACATATAAATGCCAATATCGCTAAGGACCAATGTACCCATTTAGTTAAACCCAGGGTTAAGGCTTGAGCGGAGGTCAAGAAATTGGCCTTAGGCCGCTTGATTACAGTAGACGTTAGCTAACTGGAAAACCTTGGACAGAAACAAAAATACTCTGTCAATGGATATTTATCTGTCAACATTTAATTTCAATTTGTTGACATGAGCGGGATGGGCACTGAAGTATTTTAAATATTTTTTTACTATGAGGTTTGACACATGATATGCATTTTAGTTTAGCTTTGCGGAGCCGATATTCAGTGATTACTCGCGGCTATCTCGAGGTTAGGGGTAACAATTGTAACAATTGGATGTCAGGGAAGGGATTGAGAACACAGGGTTTGGAGAGCAATGTGCTCTTGATCTCGAACTAAGCGACACTCTGATGAAAAAGACAAACATGGGGGTACACCGATGGGCAGCTAACAACTTGGGAGAACACAAGATGACACTAAACCCTTAGATCGATCCGTTTTAAAAACACATAAATTAAATTTAAATAGTCGAGATCTCGGCTCGCAAAGGTTGTTTTCCTCGGATGCGGTCGTGGTCCATCTCATGATAACGACAACCACAAGCGCACAAATTGCTGCCTGCGAGCCCGATTCGGAAGAAATGCGAATCTAACGAGCAGTGATTGGACATGAGCCTTGATATGACGCGTATAAAGTCACGGCTCATGTCCAATCCTTTGATCCACGGCTTGTTCGATACCTGTGGGAGAATAGAATGTACCCATCTTCCCAGATCACTTGCATTTTAGTTAGCGATTGTCCTTTGGCTGGTGAAAAGTCGACACAACTCAGCGAACGTTGAATATACGTAATGGAATAATTATTTTACTTCTGTTTTTTTTTAAACCAGTTTAGTTTGCATACTAAGCATATAATTTGAATTATTTCACTTAATACATATATAATATACTTAAGACATTTCTTTCATGTAGAAGATTGGAGGAATTGCAGACTTCTAACTGATAGATTTAAAGCTTTGTTAAAAAACCAGGAATTTTTATAGAAGAATTCAGGAAAACCGGGAAAAAACAAGGAATTTAAAATCAGAAATTCACTTGCTACCCTGATATTGTTTGTTAAGTTAATTTAAGAACAATATTTTGATCATTGATCACAATGCTTTATCTCTCGGGTCAGGGTGGCCAGCAAACCGGGAAAACCTGGAATATAGGGAAATATCCGGGAATTTGAAAAGTAGCCGGCAATACCGGGAAAAACCCGGGAATTCGACGAGAGAACCAGGAAAAATAAATTAACCATACCATAGCAACAATTTTTTACACCAGAATTTCAGAATAAACCATTAAAACAGAGTGATCCTTTACCAAATGAATGTCTTGCTCTATTTGCTGCATAATTTTCTTCAGTTTTCCGTCTTATAGTTTTTAGAATTTAATCACTCAGCAATTTACAATAAATTGTATTTTGTCGTTTCAATTTCAGATGTAAAGGGATTTAAATATTGAAGATGCTGGACTTTGGATACAAATATTTGTAAAAACCGAAACTGAATTATTCTTCTGCGGGGTTTTAATTTTACGTTGTTCAAAATTCTCATGGAAGTCCAGAATTAACTTGTAATTCTGCTCTGAATTATCATGGAGTTCTTCTGGAATTAATCAGAAAACACTCCGCGTAATAATTACCGTTGAATGCTTTTTGGAATTTACTTGAAACCCCTTCTAAGAATTTAATTGGAATCCTTTTTAGAATTCCCTTGAACCCATTCGGCGACTTTGATTCAAAATTTCTTTTAACTCTATTCCGAAATTTTGTTTAGAAACGCCTTGGAGTATTTTAAAGAATTTCTTTATAAATATCAGCAAATTCTTTGCAATAAATTTTGTTGGAGTTCTGTGATGAATTTTTCGCACTAGGGTTGAAATTATTGCCACTCTTAGAACTCTGTTTTTTGTTGAATTCTGATCATAATTCCCCTAAAATGCTTCTTAAAATATATCTGTCATTTTCCTCACGATCCATGTACAAATCTCCACAGAATCACGTAGGAAGTTTACTTAAAGTTTTGTTTTTCACAACTCCTTTTGAAATCTTCTAAGATTACATAACAATTTAATTTCGAACTTGCATTCTTCTCCACACAAATCCCTCCAAATTCATCTAACAATTTCTAAGGACTTCATGTCAGAATAATTCTGGAATTTTGCTCAGAACTTCTCCTTCAAAAACTGTGTGGGAATCAGTAATGCAAAATATCATGATACTCACGTGACACTCGTCTTCGCACCAACCGACTATCGCTGACAGATCGTTTTGTCACGCAGTGAGGGTTAGAGCCATGGCAAACAACAATCACCAGTAATGGTCGCTGCTCACAAGCAAAACGCTACACTCGCTGCTGATGATGAAAAGCACAACGAAAACAGTGAAGACTTCTGCAGTACGATCATGAGAAAAAGCGAAACGACAGAAGAAAATGAAAACAATGCCTGCGCATTCCAAGTTCGTCTCGGCAGGCGCGACTGTGTGAGTTACAAACAAAGCAGGCAACATAAAACGGAAGTTGTTGGATTCACTCACCAACACACTCAAATAAGCAAGTAAAGCAGCAACTGCTTCAAAACGAGCACAGATGAGTGTCGTGATTGTCGGGAATGACCAGATCGGTGACGGATCGCAACAGAAGACGACATTCACCAGTTGCTTTTTACTTCTTTCGTCAACTTGATGGATGGTCATGGAGAGAGCTTCGACGAGCACATTGATAGGAATGTACAAAGCGTTACTACCATCAGTTGTTTGGCGATCGTGATTGTGATAGGTCGCAACTCTGGTGGGAATCCTTCTCGATATTTGTTTGAAATCAACACTTTGATTTTTTTTTAAATTTTACTAAAATTTCCAGGATTTGTCCGCAAGATTCTATAGATTGTTCTGTAATTTGTTATAACCCTTAAAATGCTTCCAAGTCTCAGAGCATGACAATTATGACTCTACGAATCATAAGTATGACTATTTTTTTTTTCAAATCTGTGGCCTTGAGATTTTCATAATTTCATTTTAATTTTTTTTTTTCAAATCTTGCATCACGAAGATTGTTATTAATCGCAAATTTTTTTCAGAAAAGTTCTAGTTTCAGACTACACAAATTTCAAAGCTCCAGAATCTTTGGAATCTTCTTAAATTACTTTTTTGTATCCTTTCAGTAAATTCGTTTCAGCACGTTTTAAAAAATGCGTTCAATTTCGTTTTTCGTTGAATTTTAACAATCGAGAAATTTTTACGTTTTAAACCTGGGAAAACCGGAAAAAACGGGAATTTCAAAATGAAAATTCACTGGCCACTCTGTCGGGTGAAATCGTTTGCCTTCTTACTATAGTCGCTATATTCATAGTCTGGCGGATAGAATCTTGGGAACCAATTACGCTGTCAAATAGCGGAACCAATCGAGCAAATCACGACCAACAACAGAAAAGAGCACATCAGCTATTGCGAACAAAATCTCGGAAACCGTTTTTTCGTGACTCAAGGCTCGCCTACATAAACTAACACCATCTTTAAGATGTGGAAAGTTTCCCCTATACGATGATACTGGTAATTTACCTTCGATTGGCGAGGAAAGAATAATCAACGGTTTGTTTATAAAAGTTGATAGTACCTTTTCAATTGTTGGTCTACAATATATTGAATTGGTTCCGCATTTTGATAGATCGAAATTCTATCCGCCAAACTATGAATATAGCGACTATACTTCTTACTGGTCCCGATCGTTGGATTCTTTTTGACAGGTGCTGTTGGTTTTTTTTTTTTTTTGACATCCATTTCGAGTGAGTCCGTGCACCACTCAGGACTGAACCAACGACGAACCGACGTGACAGCTCATACAAGCTACATTCAAATTCTTGCCCAAGACGCCATATTTAAAATACGTTAAACACTACCACCATCTACTCATCCGATTGCGTCATATCATGAGCAAAAACAATAACACACGTAGAATTTATATTGCAATGCCTTATATATGGCCTTATTTGAAAGATCTGATCGTCCGTTAGACAAATCGAATTGTGGACAAATGAAATGCTCCTGTGTCGGTTTGTCGGTGACTGAACTATATATTTTCAGGATACATTTTGAAGAACTTGAAAAAAAAAATCCACCACAAATCTCAACAAATTTTAGAATTAATTCTAGCGATAACACCAAGGTATTTTGGAGAAAATGTCCTAGCGTGGTTTGGGATGACCTCTAAGACAGTGTTTGACTAGACCCTCCGAGTCAATTGTATGAGTTCAAACTCTGAACTTCAGAGTTTTTTTTTTTAAGTGGAAAATTCCATGGCAATTGTAAAGAGAGAGAATTCCAGGATGCGTGAAAAAAACAAGGGAATCGAATTTTGAGTGTACAGTCAACAATCAATAGCCTATTGGTCCCAAGCAAATCGATTAACATTCTAGTCGAAATTCTAGTACTATACTATGTTTGTTTTGATTCGCTATGAAAGTTGACAGATAAAATGAGGGGTTCGTGGATTTTCCTATGTTTCGAGGGGTGCATCGATTAGCTTGGGACCGAAGATAGTACCAGAGCTCAGTCAATAAGTTGAGCTCGTTTCTTCGGGACCTACTAGTCTTAGAGTTACCTCTATGGTACAGTTGTGCAAGGAGTTTTAAACTTCCTAATGTATTAGGGAAAATTTACACAGTGTTTCCAGACCGGGGCTGGCAAAAGTCATTTTCAATGAAAGATCTCACGCGATAATAGAGACTTTCTTCAAAATCTCATCGAATGTTTTGTCATGACAGAACGTGACGGTGTTGTGATCATCGTAATTACTAGCACATTTATTGCTATTATAGTTACTTGTACCGAAGAAACCTAAATAACATATGCAATCTACCGATTACATATGGTTGCTTGCTTAAATTCATCTGAATCAGTTAGAAATGTTGATACCAAAACCCATAAGAATTATTCTCATCAGTGCTTGATCATTGGAAAATGACAAGAAAGCTAATGATAGAAAGTTTCGTCTGGTGTTAGTAAGAGCGTGAGAGGACCTGTTTTATCATTGTCACCATGACGGCCGTGATATTTACCAGCTCTCTTACAGGTGACAACGAATTTCTAGATAATTTTAAGGAGAATTCCATGTGAATTTTCAGTTGAATTCAAAAGATAACTCCGAAGATAATTCTGAGCAAAATTGGTATGTCTGAAGTGAATTGCATGTGAATTCAAGCAAATTTATATAAAAATAGAAGGAAGCTTCAATGAATTCTTATACAATGTTTAAAATTCAAAAATAACCTACAGTAATGACCCGATTTTGTCAACTCCTCCGCGCATCAGACTTTTATCACAGACAATAATTTTACTTAACCGTAATTCAAAATCGTTCACATTCATCTTCGAGATGGATGTTTAAGGTATACTTTGATCACAGACAAACAGACGTAACTCTTTGAAAAAGTATTTCTTGAAAACATAGTATCTCAAAACATAGGACCTCAGTAACGACATCTTTCGGGCTTCTCGCGGAAAACAAGCTTGCTCGCTAACTCGCAAACAATATTGCATAAAAGTTCTATAGAATGTATAGAAACGACAAAGTGATCCGATGCCAGCGCCGTGGCGAGTAGTTCGCGGAACTGATAATATTCAAATCAACCGTTAAATGCGTGGACGTAACACTTCATTGTGTATCTTCACAATGAAGTGTTACGTCTGTTTGTCTGTGCTTTGATGCAATAAGACCACTGAAAAAGAGCATGACCTTCGTAGAGCATTACAAAACATTTTCGAAATGGGGGCTGACAAAATAGGGTCAATTCTGTATGGACGAATTTCATGTATTTTTTTGAGTATTCTGTACATAATTTCTGAAATGTAAATTTAAATAAATTTTCAAGAGACTTTCAGGTAGAATCTTAAATTTATGTTGGAAGGACTTAGAAAATTTTCAGCCGTCAATTTTTGCTCCGTTTTTTCTAGACTTTTGTGAAGTTGTAATTAGTGTTCCTTCAACTATTTGCCACCCCAGAGTTCTTAAACCACTGATCATCTCGGAACCTAGCACCATTGGTTGTTCTTTGTGGCTCTTTGTGTTCCTTACAAGTGGGTCAGATTCTCCGATTAGCAGCCTGAATCCATTCAGCCACAATTGTGCTTTCATCATCTGACTAATCAACTGATTGGCCATACAGGATTTTTGGTTCGCTTGTCCGATACTAAGAATAGGAAAACCTATTTTCGAGCCCAGTCAACCAACCCTTGAGTATGGAGATAACTGTAACAGGACATCGTTCATGGATCAATTTGGTGAGTCCGTTGCAATTTATTCTGGTGCTTATAATTGGCAGGATCCAATATTGGACAGTTTGATGTTTATAAAGTACTATCAGTTAAAACGGTGTTTTTGAGATTTGTCTATATATATTCTTTGGTGCTTCCTACATCGGTTGCAGGACAGTGTTACCGATTTATATTGGATAATCCAAAGCTATGTTGATCATTATAACATTAAATTTTGAATAACAACCCTAATAAACAAATACCATAAACGAACTGTATCTCGGATAGGTAAACCATCCCACATAGGGTTTGGATGATACCCCGAACACGTCGTTAAGCTCTCTTTTATGGTTATTTTTATTAGGGAAATGATAAGACAATCTTATTCAAATGTCGTAATAATACCTCTGACCAAGGAAGAATGATTTATATAGTTTTCATAAAAGTTGACGATACAAATACTAATGAGGAAAGGAATTCCGCATTTCCTTTTCCCAAGTCCTTTTCCTCTCCTTCCCTTCCCTTCTTCTCTTTTCAGAAAGCGAGTAATGGCGCTATAACCATATGCCATATAGGGCTAGGACAAGAGTTAGTGCTCAGGTCCCAACCGCTAGAAGAAAATGGTAGCGAGCAAGGGCGCTATAACCTAGGCGAATACAGCATTCCCTCCGTATAGGTTACGTCCGCACACCGCTCTCTGTTGTCCTTCGACTGAGGTCGGCTGGATCGATTGAGGGATGGCAGTGGGTTGGCGGTGCCGTCCACGCTTGTACGGAGGGAGGACTGTACGCTCGAACACAAGGGGTAAATACCTGTGTTCCATCCCAGGAGATCGGACAACCAAGGAGTGTACATTAACTTTCTTAGCTCTGTCACTCCCAACGATTTATATAGCCTATTTTCAAATCCTGCATACGGAGCGGTTGGTACGGTATGTCCCCGCTCTTTGATTACCTGTGGATTAAATGTTAACCACTGTCTATACTTATTAAGTAGACATGGTAAACATTCACTTCCACAAAAATTAACTAAACGCTACACAGTAGGCCTGGCCGCTTTATTGTTTGTTTCACATCCTTGATGTGCAGCAGGCATTAATAATGACAAGAAAAATGATAGATGTATCATTTTCCAGGATTCTTTCAAGTACTGGCTGTGTATGTGTAGACTAGACTAGACTAGACTAGACTAGAATCTTAAATTTATGTTGGAAGAATTCCTTTAAGCGCAATGATTTTAAAGAAAATGCTTGAGAATCCTGTAAAGTTTTGAGCCAAATTTTATGAACAAATTTTGAAGACTTCGAACGCAGTTCCAAATTCAAGATCCAGAAAAAAAACTGCTGCTGTCTTAGTTAATGACCATTTACTGATCCCTTCGGCCCATTCGCTTTTGGGAAATTGCTAGTCGCAGGGCAGGCAGCAGATCATATTTTAGTGGCTAGGTCACTATTTTGAATTCAGTTACTAAAAAGGATTTTGAAAACACCGGGAACAAACATGGAAAATGAATTCTGAACCTTGGAAACATTTCAAGGATATTGGTCTGTGCTGGATTTTCAGAAGCCTATAATGAATTATCTAGAAATTTCAATGAAAATTCCAAAAGCGTTTTGAAGTGAATATCAAAGGAATTCTACCAAACGAAAGTCTGTAAATTTAGGTGCTCTGAGAGCCAATTTGTTCACCTCCGCTTAAATCGTAAAACTGTTTTATGGCTTAATAGTTTCGTCTTTCATGAAACACATCAACAGAGGTTTCATGATGTATATGACGGAAAATGAAAATATATATTTAAAGCATTTCTCACGTGAAAACACTTGAAGATTACACGTACTATGTTTCATTTAACTTCCATCCACATAGGTTTATCTTTAAAAAGTAACGAAAACAGGACAGAACGCATATTAAACAAATTGAAAGAGTGGTGAATGTGCCATAATGAGGTTTCGTTTCAACTCGATAATCGACGTTACTTTCATTGAAAGTGATGAGCAAAGCAACGACGAGAAAATCCACAGCCAGCCTTTCGTTCTCAGCGTGCTTCTTTTTCAGTTTTCGTTTCGTGCTGATAGTCTAGCTAGGCGTTATAGAAATGGTGCGTTGGACACGTTGCATGAAAGAAACAAAACTCGAGTTCATTTAAGAGCTTCGAAAATGTAGACCCCTGATTCTGATTGTAACTCTTTCTCCTTTCTTCTTACAGACCATTCAAGCACCAGAAAAAAACGGCACCCAAATGAGCTCTTTTTTTGACCTATTCGATCCGACGGCTTCGTCGTCGGAATCCGATCTCAACGGCAATAGCAACAGCAGCAGCAGCAACAACGAGGACGATGACATATTGTTGTCGTACGAGGAAATTCTGAGCAAGAGCTGCACTAAGCGATCGGTTCAGATCCCACCCCGATTACAGAATCATCAACCGTTCGTCCAGCATCAACACTCACCATGCTCGCCCATGATCGACTTCGATTTGGATATTCTTCCACCGGAGCCCCAGCTGGGCAATATCGAGTACAAATTGAAGCTGATAAATCCTTCCAAGCAACGGTTCGAGCATCTTGTCACGCAAATGAAGTGGCGCCTACGGGAAGGAAACGGTGAAGCCATCTACGAGATTGGAGTTTCCGATTCCGGCCAGCTGCACGGGCTCTGCGATGCCGACATGAGCAGCTCGCTGCACACACTGAATCAAATGGCACGCAAATTGGACGCCTCGACCTCGGTGCTCCGGCGGAAGACTCTCGCCGCCGGACGATCGGTGGTCGAAGTGCTGGTCCGAAAGATCCCCGACGATCAGCACAACATTGAAGTGCGGGTCGCTGTGCTCGGTGGAGCCGATGCTGGCAAGTCCACCCTCTTGGGTGTGCTAACCCAGGGCGAATTCGACAACGGTAGGGGACGAGCGCGCTTGAATATGTTCCGACATATGCACGAAATTCAAACGGGACGTACATCTTGTATCTCCCACGAAACGCTGGGATTCGATCAACAGGTAAGAGTTAAGCAAGTCTCTGTAGGAGTTTACTTACGTATTTTCTATTCCGTTCCGCAGGGTAACGTAATCAACTACAAGTACAATGAGATGATGACGGCAGAGGAAATAAGCGACCGATCGACAAAGTTGGTGACATTCATGGATCTGGCTGGTCATCGGCGCTATCTGAAAACGACGGTACAAGCCCTATCCGGGTATTCGCCGCACCACGCACTGATCGTGGTCGGCGCCGGAAGTACAATCAGCAACATGACCAAGGAACATCTTGCCATCGTTCACGCTCTGGATATGTCCTTCTCGATTGTCATCACCAAGTGTGACCTCGTCCCGCCGGATGATGTGTTGTATGAGCTGAAGAATCTTATTACTGCCGTTGGTTATCGAAAAGTGCCATACCTGATTACGAATGAAGATGACGTGTTGAATGCGAACGCGCATCAAACCCATGAACAGATTGTTCCCATTTTCTGTGTTTCAAATGTGACAGGCAACGGGCTGGACCTGTTGACCAAGTACCTTTACGTCTTATCTCCGGGGATTAGCAACTCGGAGAAGGAGCGGTTCGAACAGGAACCGATCGAGTTTCAGATTGACGAAATTTTCAAAGTAGCCGAAGTCGGCTTGGTGGTCGGTGGTTTGCTGTGCAAGGGAGTCCTCACCGAGAACATCCAAGTTCGCATCGGACCTCTGATGGATGGCACGTTTTTGCCAGTGACGGTACAGACCATCCACCGGAATAAGGCACCCTGCCGGGTGGTCCGAGCAGGGCAGAGTGCTTCGCTGTCTTTCTACCCCAGCGAGGATTTGCCACCTCTGCGCAGAGGCATGGTTATTCTTCCCGACTATGAAGTGGAAGATACCGCTTTTGGGTCGTACTTCTTTCAGGTGAGGGTGAATGTTCTTACGTCCTGTAAGGGTTGTCTATTCAAATTATCTGTTTTAGGCCAACGTTTCGGTTCTATTTCATGCCACTAGTATCTACGAAGGCTTCCAAACGACAATGCACATCGGTAGCATCCGCCAAACGGCCGTTATCGTGGGCATCCTAGGTCAGACCGACGGGATTCGTACTGACCAGACGGCATCGGTGATGTTCCGATTCGTACGGCACCCGGAGTACGTCCGACCGGGCATGAGGATATTGTTCCGCGAGGGTACCAGCAAAGGTATCGGAAATGTGACGCAAGTATTTCCACTTAATCAAAAGCCAAATTGAACACGTTTGATTGAGGGAACACACGCTTTTTGGTAGGTACGTTGCAAGAAACGTAGAATTTTTCAAACAGAAAGTCAAAACTAGTTATATATTTTTACAGCTGACTTAAAAGTTATGTAAATAGCAACACAAAAAAAAATTAAAACTGTGATTAATTAACTTTTAACTTAGGTTTTAATGAGAGAGTGAGAGACAGACAAAGTTCGATTATCAGTTTCGCTTTCTGAAATGACCTCTATCAGTACTTTCATAATTGCCGTTCAGTACTCTTTTTGTGTGTGGATTAGAGCTATGGGAATTCAAAATTCTCCACTCTCCTGAGAACCTGACCTGACGTGACGTGTGTGTGAATGAATTTCGAATAAATCTCCAACAGAAAAGTATATTCATTTGTGGCTCACGTAGTTTGTATCACAACAGCCTAGACTGACGTTGCTCAATTTACGGATGGCGACCCACGAGTGTGTGGCAAAAGTAACGTTTAAAAATTTGCAAGAACCCGTACCCGACTCCAATCGGAGATTTGAGCTAAGCACCAACTTAAAAGCTGTGTTCCATTTGAAAAAAATTCCACTTAATTTTGACGCTTCGAAAATAAATTAAGATGTTCGAACATCCCTCTGTTGTTGATCGGTCGATTTTCGAGAAAGCGTCTGTCAAAGTTGATTCCTTGTCTGTCAGAAATAAGTCTGCTGGAATAGCAGGTTTATTTGAAAATTTTCCATCTGTCAAATTTAAGTGAAAATTCACCAAATGGAACACAAAATCCTTTGTTTCTAAATCCTTAAAAAACTGAACAACCTATGTGAAGAGTTGGATCGAAGGAGCAGTTGCTTTCTGTAGTTAAGAACTTGTTTACCCGTTAACAATAACTGAAAACTTTATGTAGTATTAAACCAGACTTCCAGAGGTTATGGGCCCAGTTACAGTCCGGCCTCTGAAGTTGAAACTAATTGATTTGAAGAATCCAGAAGTTCGTTACGGAATTACGGAGAAGACGGGAGTGAAGATGTCAAGCGCGGCGAAAGTAGGAATAGTCCAGTTTGCTGGTGAAGGATACGACGTGTGGAGGTTCCGGGTCGAAACCCAGTTGTCGGCTCACGGCGTGAAGGAAATGATCACGAAGGATGTACCAGCTGACGAAGCGCAGAGGAAAGCTTTTCAAGAAAAGGACGAAAAGGCGAAGGCTCTTCTAGTTGCGTACATCGCGGATTCTCATCTGGAGTACGTGCGTGACAAGAACACTGCGAAGGAAATGTGGAACTCCCTGGCAGCGCAAACATACATTCGGAGGTCCTTAGCAATGCTGAAGATGGAAGAAGGAACACCGTGAAAGGACAACCTCCGAAAATTTGACGAGTTAGTCCGCCAGTTGAAGGGAGCTGGTGCTACTGTCACAGAGTTAGATGCCATAAGTCAACTGTTCATTTCTTTGCCATCGACGTACGATGTTGTCACCATGGAGAACCTGGGAGATGATTAGTTGAAGTTGGACACGGTGAAGGCGCGTTTGCTGGCCGAAGAGCAGAAACGAATGGGAAGAGGAGACAATTCATGTGCCAATGGTGTCTCGGATGGATCAGGATCAGCGTTTGCAGCGAAGTCGGAAAGAAGCAAGGAAAAGTTCAAGTTTCAAGGAAAATGCTTTGTGTGTGGTGAACAGGGCACAAGAAGGTTGCATGTCAAAGTTCAAAAAGCGGTATGATCGAGCTCAAGTAGCAACTGTTCCCGTAGATAGACCAATGACAATGGGTGTGCCCAAGTTTGATTTTGGCACACTGTGTAGAGTGACAAACCCCTTGGTTCCAACCGACCAATCAGACGCTGGTTCGCGTTTGACAGCAAATTGGTTAAAAAGCCCGAGGGGGACGACTCTATCTACGATGCAAAAAAGATTGTGTTTTGCTGTGGCTAGCTGCACGCACGCTTAGTAGATAGAAAGAAGATTGATGACGATTCTGAAGATTTCCTGCAAAAAATTGATGAGCGATGCAAGTAGATGCGACAAATGAAAGAAGATTGTTCGAAGATTGATTCGCTAGTGTGAGATTTGTTGACCATCTAAACTTGAGATTTAGATGTGTCGCCCCCCTCGAAAAAGCCCCCTATTGTCTCCTCTTCCTCTTAAATATCAACATACTAGTTGTACTGGTCGATAGATGTAAATCAGTAGGCTTTGCAAAGTATGAAATATAGGATGGGCAGAATAAACGTAGTGACTGACGTGTACGGGAGTATTTTCTCTTTACTCTCAACCCAAAGGACCACATCTGGCGACGAGGAGTAACAGGATTATTTCTTCAACTCAGGTAGATAAATTAGGTAAAATCAACTTAATTTAAGAAATCAACAATACCTTTCCACTACTACATCACCTTCTTCATCATCAAATCCAGCAAAATTCCCTTCTAGTTCTAGGCTTGCGTTGATAGAAGTCGATCCTGCTTCATTATCTTGCGTTCTTGAAGTAAGAAAGTTTTAACATACTGAGAGGTAAGCTCATATCATCGGTAAGAGACGCGTGTGTGAGAAAATTTGCGAAAAAATCTAAAATGCATTTCATACTGCACTGGACATATTTCAGCATTTAAGGATGCACAACTAAAATGAGCTGTGTTTGCACCGACAAACCGACATGACACTTAATTCTGACTTATGCCCGAAAATCGTAAACGGCCGATTTAAATGTGCAGTGATCCGAACTGTCAAAACCATAGGATTTTTTATCTAGATAAAAATAATTCGTTAAGAATAGATCAGACACGAACCAATTCATAACTTTTGCATGCGGGTGCATGGCTTAGTTAAATATTTCCCGCGAACACAGAGCTAGATGTCAGTAGTGTGCTTTGGTCAGAAATTTTATTGTTTTTTTCTATGGTCATTCATGTGAGTTTTTCTAATTTCTCCTGGCCAGCAAGGAACAGAATGATTTAGGTTGATTCCATGTACTCTTCGAAGTCTCGTCATATGAACTGCTTCGCATTATCCAATGTGATTGTTCTAGGATATCCAACTCTGATGAATATCTCATTCAGT
Organism: Ochlerotatus camptorhynchus; assembly: GCF_037179485.1. NCBI lineage: Eukaryota > Metazoa > Arthropoda > Insecta > Diptera > Culicidae > Ochlerotatus > Ochlerotatus camptorhynchus. The sequence continues at coordinate 5,129,770 of NW_027040560.1, read as the reverse complement.
CTATCCACCGTTTCACGAGATGTTATGCGCCAGTTATTCAGCCATCTACCGAAAACGGAAATACGTAAGGAATGGTTAAGATGAAAGCGGAATTTTAACGTTGTAGTTGCTGCAAGCGATGAGAAGAACAGTGCAAAGAACATACTGTTTGGCGAAAGGAGGTTTGGAACTGCATGATTTGTTTCACTCTCTTGACGGTGCTGACGATCCATATGATCGATAAATTAACCCCGAGTTCGTGAACTACTTAGTAAATATAGCGATTATATTATGTAGTTGTGGAAAGTAAAGAGACTGAATTGGATAAAAAGGTGACATCTTATCCATTTGACTGCTCGATTGGAATAACTTTTCCTATGATTTTAACAGATAATCGATTGTTCCTATTTTGACATGTCGTTTCTTTATAAATTCAGCCTCTTTAGTGGAAAGCTATTGTTGTTGGCCATACCAAAGTCTCCCACAACATGCGAGGCGGAGGCACATTTAGATGACAGTGCGATACATGTAATGTTCCACTTACAGTGGAGCATTTCTTATGCAAATGCACTCAGTACTACGGACCCCGTTCCCTATACGGGAGATCAGGGACATCCTGAGGGATGACCCATCCAGCATCGCTGCGCTTTTCTGCTTCCTTCAGGAGGCAGGTGTGATTAACCAAATTTGATCTATGAACACCCAAGCAACAACAACGGACATGCATGGAATGATGAGCGCATAGATGTGAAATTTGTCCAGAGTGCGTACGGCTGAGGTACAGCTCTGAGCGACGGCTTGTAAGAGCAGAGAAGAAGAAACGTTCTCGCTTCCTTTGCCGACAGTCGCAGAACTGCTGCAAACCTCTGCTAACTTGTGTATGACCGAAAGAAATGTTACTGGATGGATTAATTTATAATGCATTCATGTTTGCCAAATCTTAACATCTATGCATTGGAGTGGTTGATATTAATTCTTACCTTATGATTCCATACTATAAACTTCAAGTATGAGAACTAAGGGCAAAAGGTCACCCTAAGAATAGCCCGTTGTTATATGCGATTCCATGAATATTTATAGAAGTTTACGAAACTTGACAGATTGAGATTAACAACCGATGACCTAGAGACTTTCTAGTTTTAAAAATATAGATTTGATCTAGGTAGATATTTACATAATATTTATTACCAACGATACTTCTAATGCTCATTTTCTTTCGAACTACTAGGATCCTAATTTCCCTTCTTCAGTCATGCCGTCGCCTCCACCAGCATTACCATCATCCGGTGCGGCAACCTTGAGTTGATCGGGCACATTGGACGTAAACTTGAACAGTACTGGCAAGTGCCCTAGACACGGATTACCGTGCTTCTCCAGCAACCGGACCCACGATAGGAGTGAATCTTTCGTCGACGATCCCGTACAGCAAATGGCAAAAATCGTCCCATCATCCTGCTCGTGAACGGATCGTTTTAGTGCCACCTTGTTCTTCGGTGGCGCGGTAGAATGACTCATCCCGATGCCCACAAATGGGATCCGGATGTTGCGTACGTCTGAAAAGATGTCGAATGATCAGCATTTATCGTTTGGAGTAGTTCTCGGAAAGCTTACCATCCAGATCCTCATCGTCCTTCGGCGGTGGCGGATTCGATTCGCTCTTCAGCAGAAAATAGTTGATTGATCGGGTTCTCAACCATATCACAAACGGCCCCTCGATGAAAACTGGTTTTTGTTTATGCCGAGCTAGTAGCTCCGATTGTTCCGAGCTTTGTCCACTGACGATCCACGTGTGATCCAGCGCTTCCGGAACATTCTCGGTATCAAACAACGAGATCTGTGATAACAAATCTACCGAGCACATTCGTTCCACTGCCATCTTTGCCAACTCCAGAGAATCGTCCGGAACCGGATTGGGCAATGGCCACGGGGACAGGTTCTTGAACTTTGGCATCCAATACATCATTCGCCAGTACTTACGCACTGGGTGACCCTTTTTACCGAACACGTTGATCAGCATCGATTCCATCTCGTAGTCCGGAATTATACCGTTATCTTCCATCTGTTCCAGCAGATCTATGATGACTTGCTGCTGGCGCGGATAGTGCATAAATTCCGCCTGAAAGATGTTCGTCGGAATGAACTTACCCTTGGGCATTACGTTGATGAGTGATTTGTACACTTCCAGATCCTTATGCACCCCGAATTCCTCCATGTGTTTGAGCGCAGCGTAGATGAACTCGACATGGTTCCTCCGGTGGACACTGCGTCCTTCAAACACTCGCACCATTTCGATGTAGGTTTTCTTATCCTTCGTGGAGACATGCTCGAAGAGCGGCGTTCTTAGTGCCACTCTCGTTTCGGAACTACTTTTCTGCTGACCATCGTCCTTGCCTTCTTCTTCGTCTGGTCGTTGACTGCTTTTGGTGTCTTTCGCACACGTCCGAACACTGATCCCGGCCAGCCGGTAGACCACTCCGATTCGTTGCCTAATCAACATCATTTCGAATCCGATTCCCGCACAGCTGAAGCAACCAGAGCTGCCAGGTGGTTTTATAAAAAATCTGTATCCACTCTATTAAAAAATCTGTATTTTCTGTATTGACGATTTTTTTCTTAATTAATCATGTTTTGTTGTTTTACAAATACAGTGCATACAAAATAACCATAAAAAGTGCTTAACCACCTATTCGGGCTATCGTACTAACCATACGAGATATAATTGCGCCATTTGTGATATCGTCCGTACTTATTTATAAGAGTGATATGAAGCCGTTTGAAAATGTATGGAGATTTTAGTTTCTATTCATTATCTTTCTGATAAGCAGTTCTAAATGCAAAAAAGTGCACGAGTTCATTACTATTTGATATTTTTAATGTAGATGAATACAATTAATTACATCATTTGTGTGATAGTTACACCGAAAAGTCGAGAGATGTCGCGCCGCCAGTGCTGGTAAAATCATTTTTGCAGTATGGAGAATATCAGAAAATCCGCAATTTCTTACGAAATACATTTTCAATGCAAGTAAAATGTTTACGAGTACTTGTATTTGTACCATTTTAATGTGCTCGGGCACTTTTCTTGTATTTAACATACATGCTTATATTGGAAATATTCAATTAATACTGTAAATCCCCATACAATCTCAAATCGTTTACTACCAGCTCCATATGCATCCGAAAGCGGTTGGTCCTCTGGTTGTGAATGCTGTCGAAAACACCATAACATGATTAATTGTCGATGGAAATTTGATAGGTTCCCGAGCAGAGGGTGAGAACAAAATGAAAACAAGAATTATGTTGTTTTCATTATTCCTGATAACTCAAATTGATTTCATTTTGATGGAGTTGATGGCTAACAGAACAAAAATGAGAGCTAAGGCCGTTCGCAATGCTGAGTTTCAAAATTGTTTTAAACTACGCGACAATTCTATAATTTGAAACTGTCAAAAATAAAACTACAACACGATCAGCGCAACGCACAGTTCTAAAAGATGTTTGTAATCATCATGTTCCATAAACTTTACTATTCTCTATGAAGCTCTCCGTTTTTTTTGTGAAGCTCTTCGAAACATCTTTAAATAAATCCAAAGAAATTTGAAACAGAGTTCCATTCGTGTTTCAAACTCGCTCAGAAATAAAACAGAATAGTCGAGCAGTTGCAAATCTGGTGCAAAATAGTGCTCGAATAATGAAACTGCAACTCAGCATTGCGAGAGGTGCGTTTCTGTTCTAGTTTCAAATTGAAACCGTCCTTATAAAATACAACAGCATTGCGAACGGCCTAAGTATTACAACGAAACTACCGTGACGGGCGTGACTGCGTTTTCCGTTGGAGCGAGTGAGAGAAGCATAAAAGAAACAGCAACGCCTCGAGCAGATCCCACTGCAAAAAATATGGTTTTTAGCACAAAAATTAATTTTGGAGAGAAGGGGGTACGCCTAGGGGCATCCCACTCTAAACTTTTGCTCTAATACTCAATAAGTATTTTCAAATCTCTCTTAAGTATTTTTGAGTATTTTTAAATACTTTTTCTCTTGATGTGATTTTGATCATAGTAAGTCTTGATTATAACTTCGGTTGCTAGTGCAATTATTTTTCATATCGATGTCAAATGTTATGATTTCGAAGTGTATTGTGCAAAATGTTTACCGAAGAGTTCGTCACCTGTACGGTAAGTAAAATGTATATTCACTTTACATTGCTATGATACTATGTTGATTAGCAAATTGTTGATTTTGTATAATGTAATTGACCACTCATGTTCCTCATTTTATTTAATATGTTATTTGCAGGCACCGTTTTGGGATGCAGTTCAACGAGACTCTGGTCAGGTTCCTGCGAAGGTGCAGAAGGTGTTGGACATCCTGGCATATACAGGTAGCTTGACCATAGAGCTTTTGAAGCCTGAAGTTATACCCGAATTGGAAGAAGATATGAGGACAATGGCAGAGTCATTCAAGAAACGACCCAACGTCAACTATGAAGAACTATATGGGGACTTCAGTGACAGCCCCGAGAAGTTCAAGTTCCTCAGCGGAGAAAAATCATGCATAATGCGATTGTGCCAGTTGTTTGCAACAAACGGTGCAAAAAAAATATGTCAAGATGGCTTATCAGGGCAAAGAAAGACAACCCGCGCCCACTCGCAGCAGTTTTTTGAGCGAACCCAGTGAAGGGATGAATACTGATACTAACGAACTGTTGAGCAAGATCAAATTGAACTTCGAGTCCCTTCTCCCGTAATTAGATACTCAATAGTCAGTGTTCACTCAGCTGTCGACAAAAGCAGGCCCCTCTCGATGTGTGCTACGCGATCGTCTGTTGTCTCGGCAGCAACCATTGTGTGGTCCTTCTCATTGTTCTTCATCAGCAGTTCTTTCGGTCGATGCGTCGTCGACTTTGGAAAGCAACCGTTTCGTGATGAGTGTGTGAGTGCTGACCACGTTTTGCGTCCATTGCTGCAATGGACGCGCTCTGACCCTCGTTGGCGTACAACAATTTGCCATACAATGAAACTACTGGAAGCGGCTCCAGTTCTGATGGAGGAGGCTTTTTGGATAGCGGAAGATAAAGTGTTTATTGTGTTGTACCTTTTGACTATAGTTTTAAGATGTATTGTATAGTGACCAAGAATCCTCGGCTCTGTAAAGTTAATTCGGTTGAGCCTTATCAAATAAATTAATAGACAAAAAAAAAGATACTCAATAGTGATAAAGATGATTCCCGCAATGCGGAGGAGGGAATCAATGCGGACCATATTGTTGGTTTATTCGATGATTACAATATGTTTTATTTATAGAGTGGTGCACTTAGTTAATGGTATTTTTTTGAACTTTTCTATGGGGTGAATGAGGTTCCCATCATTCAATAACATTGTTTTCCTTTTCAATAAATTTAATCCTTTTGTTTTTACAGGGAAATCGATGATAGACGATATCAAACGTTTGTATCAAAAATGAATTTTTTGAAGGCGGAAGTGTTCAGCGACACAGGTGGAAAATTAGTAGGAGAAGTATTGTGTCCAATTTGTGCATCAGATCAAAACACGAAGCGACTTAAGGTAACGAAAGAAGTAGGAGGATGTTGGATGACGGGGAACTTCATTAAGCATTGTGAAAATCAGCATTATCGGATTCCAAGAGAGCTGAAAAAAGGAAAAGGCGACTACCGACCGCTGACAGACAAACTAAAAGCATCGGTTTAGACGAAGCTACTACAACCGATAATTTCATCGTCGAAGAAGACCTCGTCGTTGAGGAAGAATACCTGGCGTTATCAGATGATATTCCAAATGTCGATGATCCACAACAGTCTATAATAGATCAAGGTATTGAATAAGCTTTACCTTTCCATTAACTTTCTAAAATCAGTTTTGTAATGATAATTTATCTCACAATTTCGTTTCACCGCCATCAAGCTATGAATCAAACCTACTGTTAATTGTAATAAATTATAATCCTGCTAGCATTTTATTTTTTTAATACACAGATAAGAAAATCAATGAAAAACTTCATAAATGTATCACGGTGGATCACGGAATGCACTTCTATGATTCACTCGAAAGGCAGACTGAATGTAGTGCTTCAGATTTATCTATAGACTCACCATTAATCCGAACTGATTTAAATCTGCAACTGCGCTCAAAACTATTCTGCAAAAGAGGGATGCGTTATAGAAAGCATGAGAAGGACGTGAAAGCTTATGAACTAATGAAAGCAGGAAACAGCTTCTATAACTATCAAGCTAGTAACAAACACTGTATAAATCATAAAGTTTTGCGCAAACATATTACGGCTAATACTACTGACTCCGTAGAAGGTGTCCTAATGGTGCAAGCATTAGTAGACTATCTATCCTCAAACAATTACAGGTTTGTAGTTAGCCTTAGTGAGGATGCATCAAGTATAGTTCCACGTCCAACATATGATCCTGCAACACTTTCAAAATACGAGGTACAAATGGAAAAGAGTACAATATCAAGAAATCTACGATACTTTGGATGCTTTTGAATACCAAGTATGAATGCTCCAATGACAGAATTCGAAGATTTTACCGCCCAGATGAAATATCTATCAAGCAAATAAGCGATCGTCAACAAAACAGTATATTAGAAGATATAAGTATGGGAGATTGGATTTTCTTTGAAGGATCAATTATTTGTCACGTAAATGGATTCTTGTTTAAGACAGGTAAAAGGGAGATTTGTTATAGCATGTACTGCAAATAATATAAAAAAATAATAATACTACGCTCGGAAATTAGCTGATATTACGTAATATAGGCTAACTTGATATCAAAAGTCATACATATGATTTCCAGTAAAAATTTCACGTCTTGTTATGATATCAGCTATAGTCTGAACATAGTCGGAGTTGAAACTAAAATTAAAACTATATTTTCAGGTAGAACAAAGATGTGTTCGCTTCAACGGATTCCAGTAAAGTGCCATGAAAGTATAAAAAAACGAGGAGTGTTAGTCAAAGGAAGCATCTTTATAATTATGGACGGTGGAGCACTGTTGAACGCCAACGGGAGCATTATTGGAATCGATGTTGAGAAATACACATCGCATATCCAACCACCGGATGCACATAAACCTATTATTACAGTTAATATTTATAAATCAATGTGTCATTAATAAGAAATAAACAATTAGTTCATATCCATAATAAAAAAAATACCTGAACGATAACCCAAATCATACAACTATTCGACGAATAGTTGATGATACCCCAAACACGTCGTTATGAAAAATAATCATACAATTTTAATGAGGGAATACACAAATATTGTATCTTGCATGATACTTTCGCATAACCATCGAAACACGATAAGGATAACGCAGAGCATCTTATATTGTGACGCTTATGAGAAATCCACATTTATCTGCGTATATATCGTGTATGCGGGGTTCTATGTTCATTTTTATTAGAATAGCATAGTGTGATTTTTAATAAAGAGCACATAATATTAAATTTTAAAATACGCTTTATTTTCTCCAGAAAACGGGATGTGGGATATAGGGGACCACTTTCAGGATAAAATATTTTTTTTCTCGTATGTCAGAGGAAAAGACACATTCATAAGCGAAAGACTTATTTTTACATACTAATCTTCTTTTTCGCTGAAGTTGGAAATCTTTTCTTTTAAATGATTAATTCATTGATACGTTAACGCTCGCAATGCACACAAACCAGCCTAACACATAAAATTCCTGACAACATTGAATAAACAAACTGCAGAAATTCACCTAGCAACCAGGTAAGCATACTAGTACTAGGTATTTCTTAAGTATTTTTAAGTATTTATAGGTATCTAAGATATCAGTCAGATATTTATAAGTACACCACGAGAAATATAAAGTTTAGAGTTGGATGCCCCTAGGGGTACGCTGATTAAATCGAGCAAGTTATTTTGTTTTTATCAATTTTGAATTTTTTTTTTTCTCAAACAATTTATAATAATCTGTATAAATCTGTATTGTAATTTAAAAATCTGTGATAAATCTGTATTCTGTATCGGGTCTGTATTAAGATTAAAAAATCTGTATAATACAGATAAATCTGTATAAATGGCAGCGCTGGAAGCAAGTGACTGCAAACGAATGAACCAATCATAACAAAGCTTGATAATTTGACAATGAGAACTGTCACACTCACAACAACGTAACGCCTGCGGCCAGAATCAACCAAATCAGCTGATTTTTGTAAACACACTAGTCGACCGGCTTTCTCATTTTCTCCTAGAAATGGACACAAATCTCGAATTGTGCATCCGTAATTTTCCGGAATCGTTCAATGAATCGGATGTCAGAGACTTCCTGTCGCAGTTCGGTATCATCAGTGCAAAGTTTCTGAGGCGGCGGAAGAAAATTTCGGCGATCATCAACGTCCCGGATGAAACGCTGGCAAAGTGCATTGTGTCGCGCCTTCATCAACTCAAAATACTCGAAAATCGCTTGTCGGTAGAGTATCACAATTCCCAGGAAGTAGAAACCGTCGATGTTGAATGTGTCATCCCATCAGACAAATCGAGATTAAATCAATCGGCTCAAGAGTTGAGCAAATTCGCCAAAGCCCTTCACGCCGTCCATCCGGTAGAGTTCAGTCAACCTCCTCCACCGTATCTCAAATATCGCTATCCTAGACCGACGCGGGAAATAATCGACAGCATTTGTGTGGCTTTGGAATCCGTGCCGAAATTCTACACCCAAGTGTTGCATCTGATGAATCGGATGAACCTTCCTCCACCCTTCACACCAAGAGATCTTCAGAGAAATGGTTCCGTAACGGAAAAGAAACACGCGTCCCAGCAAACCGATATAGTTTGGATCAAAGAATCCCTCCTAGCTGAAGGTGAATCTGAACTGGAATCAGATGAGGAAGTGCTTCCAGTTAAACGAAAATTTGGCCTGGACAAAAATCGATTCAAACCGTACATTCTGCCGCAAATTGTCAACGCTCCTAAAAATGAATCGAAACCTTCGAAGGGTCCCCTCCAACCCAGAACAAAACCCAGCCAAAACATTATCCTTCACATTCCGGAAGAGCTGAAAACCACTCGACAAACTCCTCCGCCATTGCAAAGACCATCCACACCACCCCCAACAAACGTCCCACCAACCACCGAAATCGATCTCCTAGCCAATCGCATTCCAGCGGACCAGCTCAGCGAGCTGCCCGTTTTCAAAAACTACATCCCCGCCACGCCATCCAACAAGCTCTATCTGAAAAACCTTGCCAAAACGGTCACCGAGGACGACCTGAAACGAATTTTCCACCGGTTCGCCATCACGACAGATCCGAACCGAGAGATTGACATCAAACTGATGCAGAGTGGCCGCATGAAGGGACAGGCATTCGTGACGTTTTCTTACATCTACGAGGAAGATCTGGACCGGCTGCCAGAGAAACCGATCGCACGTGCTTTGCGACTCACCAACGGGCTCATACTGAGGGACAAACCGATGGTGGTAGTGTACGGGAAGAGTGCCCCCTCCAATAAACCGGATGGAGGGGAGAAAGCGTCGTCGTGAATACGTGAGAGAAGAAAGTTTGTTGCGTTGTTATAATGGTGTTTCATTATTGCGCGTTAAGAAAAAAAAAAATGAATGTCTATGCAAATGAAGTGCGGTGCGCGAAACGATTTGAGACTAAAACAAACAAGTGTGACGTTGAATCGCAAGGATGACGGAATCGAGAGAAGTTTTCGGTGGTTAAGTAGAGATTGAATGTTGGTGAATGCTAACTGCAAGTGCTTGATTCGATGGATTCCAAAGGAAAGTGTGAACATGTGGAAGCTGGGACTTTAGAGAAAACACTTTATAAAAGGTAAGATAGTTATATAGTTTAGATGGTTGTACATACACCATTGTATCGAAACCCATTTCGCGGTCGAAGATTTGGCGGAATTATTTTTTTGCGGATTGCGCCATACCACGAAAATGTGTTTAATATACTTTGAATTATCGTAATTTAAACAAAATTATGTATGAAATGAATCCAATGTTTACTGAAAATAGTAGGACACCATCAAAATACTTAGGTGAATGGGAGTCGTAATTTAAGAATAATTATTTTGTATATTTCCCTCTGTTAATAAATGTATAATGTGTATACACAATAATAACATAGCTGAAGTGCTTTTTCAATAGGTCGTATGTAACAAACGTAAACAAATTTACATTTTAATGCTACCAGACACTGCTCTGCTCACTCTTCCTAAGGCAAAATTTGGGCCCGCTACCTCTTTTTTTCATTAAAAAACTATTTGTCGTATGTGCCAACTCATCAAAACATAGTTTATTGTTACATACGACACCTAACTTCTATGGAGGTGTCAATCGTCGTATGTAACACATTTGACAGAAACTGTACATACGACCTGTTTTTTTTTTGACGTAGGACTACGTCTTTGATTTCTATGTGGAGGTACACTTTATGAAAACCGAAAATGGAACATGTAACAAATTAAGAAAGATTTTGAACGTTAATAACTCAGCTGCCCCTGGTCCAATTTCAATAATTTTATCACCAATCGATCAGAAATATGGCTACGCATCGATAACAATGCTTTTGAATGTTGATTTTCAACAAGAAACTATTGAAAAACTGGTAAATGTCCAGCGTTGTCCAAAAGCGTCGAATTAACAAACAAATCCACCAATTATCTACATGCATATGCTGCTTCCGATTCTGTGACACTACCCCGAATGTCACTACCCCGAACGCCATAACCCCGAACGCCATTACCCCGAATGCCACTACCCTGAATGTCCTACTACCCCGAATGCCCTACTACCCCGAAATTAAGACAAATGAAAGAACAGCAAGGGGTCAAAAGAAGGGTACATTTTTAGAAAGAAATTTCGTTTTGGAATTTATACTGAATACAAATGATAATTTTTTATTGGAATTTTGAAGCTTGCAAGCGAGCAAGCTTGTTTTACGCGAGAAGCCCGAGAGATGTCGTTACTGAGGTCCTATGTTTTGAGATACTATGTTTTCAAGAAAAACTTTTTCAAAGTGTTATGTCTGTTGTCTGTGATTAAACTCTCTGATTAGTTTCACTTTACTAAATTGATGATACACTACGTTTACTTTTATGGAACTATGTATTTATCAATTCCAAACCATTTTAAAGCTCTTTAGAAAATGACAACCTTCAAGTTTTTGAGCACTTCGTTCACCATTTAAAAAGTCAAAGGGTCTAATGTGCAATCCAATTCAATATGCAATACCAGTCGAAAATTGTTAAACCTTATCAAAGAATTGTTCGACCTGAGTCTAGACCTGGGTTGAAGAATTTCTCGTTATGGATTGAAAAATCGGTGCATGGAACGTTGAACTATCGATTACAAATTTATAACATTATTCCACACGTTATTATCCCAAATGGTCATTACCCCGAATCCCTTGCCAAAAGCTATTGATTACATATTTTCCTTATATATTAAAAGAAGGGAATATTCCCTTCCCTTCTTTATCATACATCTAAAGAATAAATTATTTTCTTTTTATATATTCAAAGAAAGGAATATTCCCTTCTTTATCGTTCATCCAATAATTAATTATTTCCTTTTGTTATATTTTCAAAGAAGGGAATATTCCCTTCTTTATCATATATTTAACGAATTGATTATTTTCTCTTTTATATATTAAAAGAAGGGAATATTCCCTTCTTTATCGTATATCAAAAGAATTAATTATTTCCTATTGTTATATTTTCAAAGATGGGAAACCCCCTTGAGCCATTAAGGGGCTGTTCATTAACTACGTAGACAGTTTTTTTTTGGGATTCTGCGCAGACAATTTTCCATACAAAAATTTTTAAATTTGTATGGACCGTGCACAATTGCCAAAACCCAGCTCCCCCCCCCCCTTCCCTAAACTGTCTACGTAATTTATAAACATATCCTAATAAGTTTTTCTTTTCTTTTTATATACGCGAAAGAATATTCCAGGAATGACTATAATAAACAAAAATAGTCAATCTAATACATGGCATACTTTTCTGGGGAATGGTACATTCTGGGAAATGCTTTTCTGGGGAATGGTGCATTCTGGGGAATGAGATTCTGGGGAATGGTTTTCGGGGGAATGGTTTTCTGGGGAATGTTATAGAATCCTATCATTTGTATTCAGTATAAATTGACCACTTTGTCAAGCAGTTTTGGCGTGACTTTCTACCAGCGATTTCACAAAACTGGACCAACTAATTTCTATTTTTAATTATAAAACGCACAAATGTTGGCTACTTTTCTCGAGGTTCTAGAAGAAAAAATCTCAAAATAATGTTTTATTTCAAAGTTCGAGTGGTAGTAAACGTCATTTTAAGTGCTCGAATGAAGTGGTTAATTAGAAAAGAAATTTTCCTTCTCAAAAATGTATCCCTTGCTGTTCTTCTATTTGTCTTAATTTCGGGGTAGTCGCCATTCGGGGTAATGGCCATTCGGGGTAGTGTACTATTCGGGGTAACGGCGTTCGGGGTTATGGCGTTCGGGGTAGTGTCACAGAATCGCTGCTTCCTCAGCACAGTCTTCAGAGAGTAGTAAGTAGACGAAACAAGTCGAAGTGGTATTCACCTCCGATAATCGGGCGCGTGCGAATAGGAAGGATGGAATTGTGTAATATTTTTTGCACACTCATCGCCATATTCAGAACCAAACGCAAATTCTTCGAGATAACCACCATCCGTCGTCTGGCTCGCCGTGGCGGTGTCTGACGTATCTCCGGTCTGATTTACGAGGTGTGCTGAAGGTGTTCCTGAAAAATGAGATCCGTAATGCAGTCACCTACACTAAACACGCCAAGCGTAAGCGGCCATGGATGTCATCTACGTTTTGAAGTGACAGAGACGCACTCTGTTTGGTTTCGGAGGTTAAATCATCACCAACTTTGGCAACAAAACGGCTCTTTTCAGGGCCACCAAGCTTATTACAGTAAAGAGTAGGAATAGAATTCATCTGCCTGTTTGTCCATATTCAGAACCAACGATCACAAAAAATGCTCATGTAATCAAACTGGAAGCAGAGGTACACATTATTTTGATCAACCTTGATCAACTTTGAATCACCACGGCCGGATATTTTCGATGGAAGAAGCAACAATCTAGCATCTAATTCGACGAAGACGGCAGGAAACATTTCTGAAGCCGGGGTTTTTACGAAAGAGAGTGTGAGAGTGTCGATTGAAAAGTGACGCGAAATTTGTTTTCCGTGCTGAGCACCAATGCTACCGACGCCAGGGAGGCAGCTCCCACACCTGGGCCATACCAATCGACCCATCAACTCAACCGGGGACCAACGGCTTTACTTCCCGAAGGAAGGCGTGATCAGAGATGTTATGCCTTAGAACATGCCGGTGGCGCCGACTGAGATTGGACCCAGGCCTGCTGGGGTAAGAGGTAATCACGCTAACCACCGGCGCCGATCTCTTTCAAGGTGATATCACGGCGAATGAGATCGACCAAAATTTGAGTTTAGTTATCTCAGAAATAAGAAATAAACTGCAGGAACTCAGCGATGAGTAAATTTGCCTCATGTTTTGCCAGGTTTTTCGAGGATTTTTCTGGGAAAAAATCCAGAATTTGAGAAAAGTAAAGATTGGATTCACTCAGTCTATTGGTACTACTCCGAGACTGGCATATTTTTTAGACAAATTTACTCATCGCTGAGTTCCTGCACTTTTAGCGATTATGAGTGAACTAAACTCAAATTTGGGTCGTTCTCATTCGTCGTGTACACAAAAGGAAAAGAGCCAGTGTCGCTACTTGATAGCAAACTACTCATAATGGGAGGAGTCTTTGTAGCTTTTATACCACTTGGTTGCACATCATTCTGCTTTAACCTGAAATGATATAAAAGAGCGCTGCTGTATGGCAATAGCTCACACATGCGGCACAGACAAACAGATTGTGTATCTTCGTTCATGCATTTAACGGTTGATTTGAATATTATCAGTTCCGCGAACTACTCGCCGCAGCGCTGGCATCGGATCACTTTGACGTTTCTATATATTCTATAGAACTTTTATGTAATATTGTTTACGAGTTAGCGAGCAAGCTTGTTTTCCGCGAGAAGCCAGAGAGATGTCGTTACTGAGGTTATATGTTTTGAGATACTATGTTTTCAAGAACAAGTTTTTCTAAGAGTTACGTCTGTTTGTCTGTGCATGCGGTGTCCCACTGTCCATCGCACCTTTTGTTAGATTGTAGAGCCTACAGTACCGAACGTTTGACTTATAATCTAGATACAACCATAGAGGAAGTTTTATCACCACCCACTGAACAGAAGCTGCTGGAGTTCTTGAAAGCAACCGGATTGTATGACCAAATTTAATTGAAGCAAACAGGGACGAATGACCGTTTACGGTTAAAGTCCCGTTAAAACAAAGACAAGACAAGACAAGCAATAGCTCATTTTCGCTTCGGACGGCGTTGTGAACAGCAAAAGCAGCAGTAGGAAGGTGGTGGCTAGTCCACTCCTTCACACCTAACAAGCAACAATTGACTGGTCGTGGCAAAGGAGGAAAAGGTCTGGTAAAGGAGGCACCAAGCGTCATCGCAAAGTTCTTCGAGATAACCGCCATTGGACGTCTGGCTCGCCGTGGTGGTGTCAAACGTGTCTCCGGTCTGATCTACGAGGTGTGCTGAAGGTGTTCCTGGAAAATGAGGTCCGTGATGCTGTCACCTACACTAAACACGCTAAGCGTAAGTGGCCATGGATGTCCTCTTCAATAAACCGGCCCTATTCAGGGCCATCAAGCTTACATCAGTAAAGAGTTGGAATAGAATTTATCTGTGCTTGTTTGTCCATATTCAGAACCTCAAGCCCCCAACGACCACACAAAATGCTCTCCAGAGTTGTAAGCTTGTAAGCAATTTGGAAGCAGGGGTGCAAGTGATTTTGATTGAATTTCTTTGAAAAAGATTACTACAAATCTGGTACGCCTACAATTCAAAAACGGAAAGAGTTGAGATAATAGATAATTGATCAATTAAAAGAACTAAATGCTCTTTACATTTATACCGTCCACTAGCGGTCCTACGTCAAGCTTCCGTTCATGACCCTAGACACAGACCCTTCTACTTTTTTTTTTTAAATAATAAATATCCTGGCATGATTATTGACGACAAACTTAAGTTCAACTCTCACATTGACAATGTCATCAAGAAAATTCACAGTTCGAAAAAGTAGTGTAAATTTCTGTTCAGTATGATGCACATAAAAGGAGCGTTATATAAGTTTACATTATATATAATGTAAAGTTCTGAGACATTTCATGCAATGTAGCAAATATTGTATACAAAAGCCCATTGTTGTAAACAACATTGTTTACAAGTTGCTCGGTTGCGTGAAATGAATACAATTTTACGTGAATGAATGTTTACATCAATATTAAAATTCAGAATTTTTATCTGTGTATATCAGTAAGTATAAACCGGTTATAAGAGAAAAAGGTGATGAATACTTTACATCTAAGCTCTGGAATATGTAGCGCAAGTGAGTGGTCGGAATAAATGTGTTTGCTCTTAGTTCTTTTAATTATTCGAAAATCTATTATTTTAACTCCTTCTGTATTTGAATTGGTGGCCCTAAAAAGGGCCGTTTATTTGTTGGTTGTTGGCCATAAACATTAACGTGCTATCAATTGACGTCTGCGGGAAGGTTTGGAGCTGGATGATTTACGGAGAACAAATGACCCAAAGCTGTTAGTGATTTTCTGAACACTGCTATTGGCACTGATTGATGATTCTTTGCTGTTATTTCTATCCATGGTTCAAAAATATTTCAATTTTGTGAACCTGTTTTACCCACCATCTAGAGATCTAGAATTCTATAGCGTAGAAATATAGTGGCCCTGAAAAAGGCCATTTGGGATCCAAGAGATTTACATGCTGGTACTTTCGGGATGGCGTGCTTACACCGTTGCACAGCGGTTGAAATTTTGCAGGTGATTAATGCTGTGGTCAGCCTAACGAAACGACTGCAGTGGAACGTCCCAAAGATGGTGAAGCTACTCAGAGAGCCTGTCCGCGTCCTTCAGGGAGCTACCAAATTTGTGGATCGAAGCGAACAAACTGGTGTACTTCGGTTTCTCCAGAGACAGCGTGCTCAGTTGGCTTTCCTGGAAGCAGCATTGAGCAGGTGATCATTTGTCAAACTCAGCTGTGTTAAGTTCGAAGGATGTCATTGCCGTTGGTAATTAAGTCTTCTCATTCCGATGTCCGCGTCGACTTTCTGGGTCTTTCAAATTAGTTGTGACGACTGTCCCCACTGCTAATGGAATTGCAACTGATCACGTTCACTTTTACTTTACTTTAAATGATGATCTAAATTTCTTGAATTTGTGTGGTTTACATGTATAACTTATCAAGTGACACAGATGCGTCTTTTCAACTTTAGTTCCTTTGAAATTTCAATTATTATTAATTACAGTTCCTAGTCCTATAAGGCCTGTTTTAAGTATGTGGGATTGGTCTATTTTAAATTTGAAAAAGGAGACTACTTATAACTACTATTTACAACTACACAGTTCGAAAAAGTAGTGTAAATTTCTGTTCAATTTGATGCACATAAATGGAGCGTCACATATCATATAAGCCTACATTTTATATCATGTAAAGTTCTGAGACATTTCATGCAATGTAGCAAATATTGTATACAAAAGCCCATTGTTTTAAACAACATTGTTTACAAGTTGCTCGGTTACGTGAAATGAAATACAAGTTTACGTGAATGAATGTTTGCATCACGATTAAAATTCAGAATTTTTATCTGTGTAGGTAAGTAGTAATATCATCATTCAGAATTTAATGTCATAAACAAATTTTTAAAATTACAGGTATCAATAATCACTTTTTTTCATCAGCTACACGGTAGCCATCGCAAACGATCAAAAGGACACCAGAGAAAAAAAAAACAAATAACGGTCCTTTTCAGGGCCACCATTCTAAAAACAATCGGCCCTTTTCAGGGCCAACAATTCATAAACGGAAAGAGTTAAGATTAACGATCAATTAAAAGAACTAAAGGCTTAACATATTTGTTCCGTCCATTAGCGGTCCTACGTCATGCTTCCGTTCGTGCCCTAGACACAGACCCTTTTACTTTTTTTTCTAATAATAGTGCAAATTTTGCAAATATTCAATGTAAAACGGTTGTGGGTGGTCTATAAAATGATATCTACGCTTTCCGTAAGATATTACTCATTATAATACATTTTAAACAACTCAAATGCGTACGGTCGACTGTGTAACACCACGGCATGCAAAAATCGTATAATATTGATTGGCTACAAAACGTTTGTTTTTTAACAGGAACGCTAGCAATACCTTGTTCAGTCAATAGCAGCACTCCTGAGACCTTATTTAATGGAAATTTTGAAAGAATTTTGTATTTCATTGAAAATAGAAACAATTTAACTAGGTAAATGACTTTTTTTCAAATGCCCGCCATTTTGTCAAATTTTGAGATTTTTCAAAGATTCTAGTTCATTCTATTCTCTGAACTATACTCTTCAAGAAACTGAGCCGATTTTCTTTCTAGGTGACGATTTGCGACCTCTAGGCTGCTCGCAGTTTTGGGTAGTACCCGCCGGGCAGCCGCCATATTGGACGCTATTTTGGATTTTTGGACTTGAAAAAATTCCCAGTTGTAGATCAAGAATGAATAAAGATTTGACAAAAAACTCAGGTCTCTAACTCTTACCAGTTCCCTGGAAAAAAAATCCAAAGTTTAGGTCAATTGAACCGGAAATCCCCCTTAAAGTTGACTGAACCATTCTCATTATGGTTTTTTATAGGAAGATAAACCATTTTCAATGTGGTAATCGTAAAGTTGTGATTTATGCGGGATATATCCTCTCCGGTGACAGAAACGCCAAGTTGTTGGTTCTTTGGCTCGATTATCTGCCAATCTAAGACAGCTGATGCAAACATTGAGAAATTATGCTCCGTCCACATAGATGTTTAATTTGTTGTGCGGCAAAATAATCGTGATAAATGTTCAACAAGCACGTATATGTAGGAATTAAATATTAAATATATTAATTTTTAAATAATCATGAAAAAAAAAACAAGTTCAAGATTTTTTAACACATACGTACATATATACATAGCATAAAAACTGTAGGCTACACCACCGATGGTGGTGGCATCAGCAACCCTCCTTCTTGGCAGAGATATCTCCCTCAACATATTTTCAGCTTGACAGCTCAGTCCAGCTAATGAAAGCCTTTCAGTAAGTGGGTTATGGGTTTAGCCCAACGAGCGAAAGTTGGCTGTATTAGCGTATTAGGGAAGGCTTGCTTTGATTGATTCAGTCGAGGATTCAGTTTACGCTTCAACATGAAACTATCCCACAAATGGTTTGGATGATAACCCGAACATGTCGTTAAGCAAAATAACCATATAAATTTTTATTATAGCAGTTCTATATAAGGTGCTTGAACTGATGGTAAAACATTATTGGAAAAATAAGTGAACATTTTAAACTCTCACTTTTTTATTTTGTTCCCTTCTCTGAGACGCCGTGTCATGCGTTACGCGGATTCAACCCGTTGGCGTTATGGGTCGAGTGAGTGTTTTGCGAATGTCATGCATAGAGAAGACGTCAAACACATATTTCTCGGCGCCATTTGTTTTCATTTTACCCGCGATCGATACCTGATCCTGACAGTCCAATTTCACTTCTTTCTCAAAAATCTTACGAATCGTGCGCTATAAATTTTTTGTTAACAGTAGTTGTTCATCAAATATTTTCGCATTTTCCTCCCCCGCAGCAAGCTTCTCCGATTCGACATTCGCAACCAGCACCATGTTCGTTTGCTGAAGCGTAGTTTCGGAACGGAAGATTGTCTATCGCCGCTGGGTCTAGGAGTGCTCAGCGAAGAAGAGTACGAGTGCCAAAAGAAGCAACGGAAAGCAAGCCATCCATCAAGTGCCACGACGATGTCCAACAGCAGCGGCCACAAGGGACGGAGCCCCTTGGCAAACGTTTCAAATCACGCTCAAGCCAGCAACAACTTACCGCCGGCGGGAACTGTTCAGAATGTTTCAAATGATGCCAGCTTGCGGAAGTTCATGAGCCTCGTTAATGAGGAGAGGTTTTTCCTGTATCGGAAGCGAAATACAAAGATGTTCTTTGGAGAGGACCACTTCGGTAAGTTGTCGGATGAGATGCTTCTACACATATTCCGCTGTTTGCCGAAGAAAGCACTGATCCGATGCAGCCAAGTCTCCAAGCGATTTAATCGGGTTTCGCTGGACGAAACCCTCTGGACTCGGTTGGATCTGTCCTGTAGATCGTTACGAGACGGAGCACTTGGGCGGGTGATTTCCAGAGGGACTGTAATTTTAAGACTGGCACAGGCCCACGTTTCCCACCCGGTGTTCCAACCGGGAAGCGTAGATCACAGTTTCGAGACGAAGCTGTCGTTTATGGATCTAAGTATGTGTTCCATCGATCATGGGACGCTGTTTGAGTTGCTGTCCCGGTGCCGATCGCTCCGGAAACTGAGCCTGGAGAATGTACCTGTAAATACGGAATGTTGCCGAGAGATTGCCAGCAACGTAAACCTCGAAGCACTGAATCTAACCATGTGCGAGGGACTGGATTCCTACAACGTGACACTGATGATGAAAAGGCTGACCAAGCTGCACAGCTTGAACATCTCTTGGACGCAACTGTCCCGCTCCTCGGTCGATAGCCTGGTGACACACGTGACGCCGAGTCTGCTGCGGTTGAATATTGCCGGTTGCCGGACGTCGATGACCGATGATGGTAAGTGTATTGAGGGTGTTTTATTCGAACTGTTAATTGATGGTTGGTTTATTTTTTGCAGGCCTGGATAAGCTTATCAACCGTTGCCCCGATCTTTTGGAGCTTGATCTCTCAGACTGCGCCCAGCTGTCCTCGACAGCCATGACTACGGTTTGCAAGTTGAAAAAGCTAGAATATCTTTCCCTGTCGCGCTGCTACAATATCAACGTTACGTCGTATCTGTGAGTATAATAGCATTGGCAATTTTTGAAAACAGGATGATTCTATGTATGTACCTTTCAGGCAACTTAGTGAACTTGAGCCGCTGCAGTTTCTGGACGTGTTCGGTCTCCTGACGGAACCAGCCGTAGCCATGCTACAGACGTCGTTCCCCGGTGTGGGAATCAACAAGTTTATGCACAGTTCCGTTGCGCGGCCAACCGTCGGAACGCGCCGTACTTCGATCTGGGGCCTTCGAACACGAGACTGATCTGTGGTGGTGGTCGAGGTCATTTTTTTTCTTCCGTTGTCTTCTTCATATTATTGTGTATTGTTAAGAATTCTATCGTGAGAGAATAGAAACTACTGATAGAGATTTGTCAAAAGCATTTATTTGATCGTTAATTTTTCTAAAACAACACACATTTAATATAGATATAATTTTTCAATCGTAATAAGAAGGTGAAGAATGCACTAAGCCCTTGACCTCAAGTGGGAGGAATAAATCTCATTTGTCCATTCAGCCAGTCTATCGGTTCTCTCGTTCAGTTCGTAGTTTCCCTATGCTTGATCAGGTCAACATCTGCTTTTACTTGTATCGGTTCGGCGGCATCATCTTTGCGATGTCCTCGGTGGCGGATGGAACCACCTTTTGGTCGGAGGACACCCGGATGGTCTTTCCGCAAAGACCGTAGAACTTTTTCGGTTTATAGCCCCGTTTGGTTGTGACAAACTTCCACCCGATGTGGTTGTTGCAGGCGTTGCAAACCTAAGGGGGAGCGGAGGACATGCAAAAGATCATTTGACGGACTTTTTTGGGTTGTGGTAATCTTACGGAAATCTGCCACGAGTATCCGGGGAACCAGCTGAAGTCAGTAGACGGTTTGCTAGTCGTACGGATTGTCTTTGGTATTACGCGGTAAACAGTCAGCGTTTCGTGTACGAATCCAGATGAGTTACAGTAGCTGCTGCTGACGCCCTGTTTGGACATGGCAAACATGTCCACGTAGTTGGCAATCTTACGATCGCATTTTCTGCAGCAAAATGCACAAGTCTAAAATCGAAGAAAGGGAACACGGTGAGATAGGTTTAATATAGGAATAAATATTCGAAAACATCTTACATAGTCGAGGATATTGTTGACCAGCAGCATCCTGGTCAGAACAGAATTGGTGTAGAATAGCTCCTTGCGATCGGTTTCGCTGAGTGGAATGTTCTTTGCCAGCCAGAAGGACAGCATTACAGGATCGGCCGTCGGAACGGATTCAATTTGAAGGAATTCCAGGAAACGGCTCACTTTGTGGAGTATCTCATTCGAACCGTACTGGTCGTAGACGAACTTGGGCCACACGCTGGACTGAGCTGCCATCAAGCGGTTCCTGGCCAGATTGTTGATCTTTACCACATTGTTGGTGCAGTAGCTGGTCAGTGGGTCGGGCAGCAGCACTTCCGGGAGGATTTTCACTTCCGCATAGTAGTGGGCTCGTCCTTCACGTTGAACCGACCGCGTCAAAGCTCCGTCCGGCTGGGGAACCACTTCGAATCGCTGCTGAGCTACGGTCTTAAGTACCATTGCCGAGTCTCGAATATCCTTCTCGCACACTTGACAAACAACTCCGAAAATCCGCTTCCTGTACGGATGTTCCCAGAAGACCAATCCAATACGATTGCTGTCACTGCCATCGAACTCGAGCAATGAGTTGGTCAGAATCAGCGGAATAATCTCCCCTGGGTACACGATCGAGTGATGACCACTGACTGGAATGCGCTGAATCGATCCTGGCTCAAAGCGTTCCAAAGAATCCACCCGTTCGAGCTTTCCCAGGTAGGTGTGCTCGGGTGGGAGCTGAATATTGTAAGTCAATTTGAATCGATTCCGGAGCCCATCGTTCGTAGTGCTACCCCCAAATGAAGGTCCGGTTAAAGATTGGTTGCAAGCTGGCAGATGATGACGATCGTTGAGCGATACCTGATGCATAAGCTCGACATTTTCATCATCTTCTCCAGCACAGGGGACGAGACGAAAGAAATAAATTAATTGCGTATTACTTTCTTTTCTTCGTAGCAGAGCAGCTACGTTCGATTCTTAGGCTGGAAAAATACTTACCCTCTTGATGCCAACACTTGAACCTGATGCTGGAATAAAACTGGCGAAAGCACATCACTAATCAATCGCAGTGGGTGTTAATCGAGATCCCATTAATATCTGAAACTTGTCCTAAGTACGTCTTCTCTTGGCTCGGTGTCGTCGAAAACAAAGGCTAATAAGACACCGGCGGACAGGGTTCATTGGATTTTACGCGCCCTTCGTTCCAGTATGCTGACGCATGTATGTCGGGGTGGTGAAATTAAGTAATCACTGTCATAATATTTTCGTGCCCAATGCGCATGCTCGCGTAAACAGATTATTATTTATGCTCGCTCGTGACGACGTTCACGACCACCCTGCCTGTGTCTGCGACTTCCTTATTTTTGCTTTACATGTAAACAACAACAACGATTTGGATATGTTTTAGCACAGAAACAGAACCCACAAGGTAATTCTATTTTCAATTTAGCATTTTTAATTAATTTAAACAACCTTCACGGCGCTTCATGGTACGAATACAGCATAAGAAAAATGCACTATTGACTCCAATAAACAAAAGCTCACAGAAACAAAATCAAGTTCTACATACCTAATAGACAATCGATCGCCAGAGCGTTTACTCGGTTTACTCTCTCGCATCCTGGAATCGCTCTTCGTCGTCGTCTTCTTCCTCCTCCCCCTCAACATCATCGTTGATTCTTTCCAATAGCAGAACCGGGGCCACTTGTACGGGAGCATCGGCACCGGCAGCGTTGGCCAGGTCCGGATCCATGTCGATCACTTCGTACACGACATCGACATCCTCATCGGTTTCGCTGTTGTCGACATCATCGGCCATTTGCCGCCGCCGCCGATGTTGCTGCCGTTGGCGCTGTTGCTGTCGCTGCTGCTGCTGTTGCTGTCTTTGCTGCTGCTGTTGCAACATCTCTTCGTCTTCATCTTCGTCGTCATCGTCGCTAGCACCGGTACGGGCAGCATTGCTTTCGCCGACCGATTTCACCTGAATGTTGTTGCCCGACAGGCCGTAGAAGCTTTTCGGCAGATAATTGTTCTTGGTGGCTACGAACTTCCATCCCAAATGCTGCCGACAGTTCGCACAAAGCTAGATGGCAAACAAAGAATGAATAAGATAATCAAACGATTTCAAAAGTTTCTCAACTGACCGTAATCTGCCACGAGTACCCCGGAAACCAGCTGAAATCCGTCGAGGGTCGGTCAACGGTGAAGGTGGAGTTTTCCTTCGTCTTGTAAATGGTTAGCGTTTCATGAACATATCCAGACGGATTGCAGTAACTTGTTTGAACGCCCTGCTTGTTCATCGCAAAGATGTCGTTGTAGCTTCCAATTTCGTTTGCGCATCGTTTACAAATGAAGTAGCACATCTGAAAACGATTTTTTTCAAATTCGATTAGTATCAAATAACCCACCGTCGATTGATGAGAGCTCATCCATACATGATCCAGCGATTTATTGATCACCAACATTCGGCTGATCACGGCATCCGCCTGATAGATCAGCTTCCGGTCCCGTTCATCGATGGGAATATTCCTAGCCAGCCAGAAGGACAACTTTACCGGATCGCTCGGCACGCTCGTTATCTTCAGAAACGCTAGATACCGATCCACCTTGGTCAGCACGTCATCGGTGCCGTATAGATCGTACACAAACTTTGGCCACGTCATTGCGTGCGAAACGAAAGACTTGAAACGATTCGAATACTTTTTGTTGTGACTGACTGCGTGTCGTTTCATCAGGTTCGAACAGCTACTCAGCAGCGGATCCGGAAGAATTATCTCCGGCAAAATCAGTACATCCGCCCGTCTGCTGGGAACCTGCTGCACAATGTGGAACCTCTGCTGGGCTACGGTCTTAAGTATAATCGATCCGTTGATGTCCCGTTCACCCCTTTCAAACACCTGGCAAGTGACACCGTAGATAAAGTTGTTCGGGAACGTGGTCCTAAACACCAATCCGAATTTAACCCCATCGGAAGGATCGTCACAGTTCAGTGTAGCTGCATTGAGGATCAACGGCACGATTTCACCCGGAAACACAATCGAATGGTGGTTGTAAACCGGAAGACGATAAACCTTTCCTGGCTCCAAATAGTCAACTCCCTCTACTCGTTCCAACTTTCCAAGATACTAAAAATTCAAAATCCAAAATTAAGGCGTAAATAAAAAACCAGCTTGCGATCCGACCCACTTACCGCATGTTCCGTAGGCAGTTCTGTGTTGTAAATTTCCGCAACCGTCGATTGCTGTTGTTCACGAGTGTGAATGTAATCATCAAACAGTCGATCCGCATCGGAATCATCCAGACCGTTTTCGGATGAATTGCTCGAAGGATCGTCCGAAGAATTGCCCCCATCAACGATGCTAACGTCAGAATCATCCGGATCCTGACCAACGTTCGCTTGATTCACATCTTCCGGAGCTGCAGGATCCTCCATTTCTTCTTGTTCTTCATCTTCGTCGTCGTCGTTGTCATCTTCTTGATGGATCGATGGCTGGACGAATCGCATCCTGTTCAATCTCTGGCTGTGTCCAGCGTCACGTTCAGCAGGATGCACTTCCAGTGGTGCAGCGGCGGGCTGATTCGATGCTTCCTCCACAGGATCGTCATTGTCCATATTGGGATGCGGATTTTCCACAATAAAACTGAATTATTTTTTGGTGAAAATTTTCCTTCTCTTTTGTTTTTCTTTTTTTTTCTACATTGTGATGAATGTTGACATTTTTTGTTTTGAATACACACAGTGATGCCAAACAATATTGGAAATAAAATCGAACCGGCCAAGGGGAATATAGATAACACCAAGGTGGCTACATATAGGTGTTCTAATGTGTCAAATTCATGATTCAGCCATGTTGGATTTTTGTATAGGACAGCGACCGAGTTTGTTTACAATTTGCTCTAAAACCGCACTTTTCCCCCCCGCGACCTCCTCGCCTATATAGTGACAAAGCTGTATCACCATTTATATACCCACCATGGATAACACTATCAAGAAAGGTGGGAATTCATACTGCCCTCTACACGGTAAGAAAAAAGTCCCCAACGGCAAGTTCACTTTTACCTACTTTTGACTAGTTTGTCTCCTTTTCTCCTTCTCAAAACTGTTTGAGATAATTGTGAGTGGGGTAATTCTTGAACGTACCAAATGTTACATCTCCTGCGACCAACATGGCTTCATACCAGGACGTTCGGTTACTACACGGCGAATGAGAACGACTCAAATTTGAGTTTAGTTCACTCATAATCGCCAAAAGTGCAGGAACTCAGCGAAGAGTAAAATTTGTCTCTTGGTTTCCTGTGGAAAACCTGAAAAATCTACCGGAAAATGAGGAAATTGACGCAAATTTTATTCAGTCTTGGAGTAGTACCAATAGACTGAGTGAATCCAATCTTTACTTTTCTCAAATTCGGGAATTTTTCCATGGAAAAACCTGGGAAAACATGAGGCAAATTTACTCATCGCTGAGTTCCTGCACTTTTGGCGATTATGAGTGAACTAAACTCGAATTTGAGTCGTTCTCATTCGCCATGTACAAATCTCCTGGATTTTACCACGACGATTTTCGAACAACTGGAGAATGGGGCGCAAGTAGACGTCATCTATACGGACCTAAAAGCAGCGTTTGATACGACCAACCATGATATTCTGTTGGCTAAGCTATCCAAACTCCGCACATCAAATCGGTTGACATCGTGGTTTTGCTCGTACCAGACTTGCAGGTCTTTGCGGGTTAAACTTGATTCTAGTACTTCCTCGTATTTTACGAACTCGTCGGGCGTACCACAGGGTAGCAATCTTGGCCCGTTTCTTTTATTCTTCAACGACGTATATACTTTTGCTTGTACTTCCCTAATAAAAATTGTATGGTTAATTTGCTTAACGACGTGTTCTGGGTATCATCCAAACCATTTGTGGAATAGTTCAATGATTTGGGTTATCGTTCGTTTATGGTTATTTTTTATTAGGGTTGGAGATGGTTGCAGGCTTGCGTATGCCGATGACCTAAAGCTGTATTTCGTGGTGCGATGTACTGAGGATTGTATTCGTCTTCAATCGCTATTGGATCTATTCGTTAGTTGGTGCAATCGTAATAGGCTTACCGTGAGCATACCAAAATGCATGATAATGTCGTTTTACCGCATCAAGCAGCCGATTATTTGCGATTATGCCATTAACAGTGTTATACCGTTGTACTGCAAAGAACCGACCAGTTCAGCGATCTAGGCGTTCTACTAGATAATAAATTATCGTTTAATCTCCACCGTACTGCTGTGATCACCAAGGCTAACCGTCAGTTAGGATTCGTGTCGAAAATATCAAAAGACTTCTCTGACCCACACTGCTTGAAAGCTCTTTATTGCTCCCTTGTTCTACCTATCCTGGAAAACGCCTCCTTGGTCTGGTTTCCTCATCAGTTGACCTGGAACTTGAGGATCGAAGGTGTTCAGCGAAAGTTTATCAGAATGGCATTGCGTAACCTACCGTGGCGCGATCCGCAAAATCTCCCACCGTATTCTGATCGCTGCAATTTGCTGAGTTTGGAAACCCTGGAACGTCGATGGAAGAATCAACAGGCAGCATTTGTTGCCAAGTTATTGAATGGGGATGTTGACTGCGTGAGTATTCTTTCGCTGTTAGACATCCGAGTGCCCCGAGAACATTACGAAGTGGTACCCTACTCCAACCACGATACCATCGAACAGCATTCGGTTACAACGAACCACTAACAACTATGATGCGTACGTTCACGGCTGTTGAAGAATTGTTTGAATTTGGGGAACCTTCTGCTCGCTTTTTGACTCGTATTAGAAACGCTGAAGGTATAGTTTTTAAGATATTTCATGTAGACAGCAGTCAGATGATTAATTAAACAAATAAATAAATATAAATATAATGTTGTCCAAAACGGAGAAGCAAAACCACCCAACAGGGGTAGTAAAGTGTGGGAACCCAACGTTGAGTATAATCAACAATCAATACGAAACTAACGATTTTAAATTGGCTCACTGCTTGACTAGCCTATTGGTCCCAAGCAAATCGATTAACGTATCCCATTCTAGTCAAAATTCTAGTACTACACAATGTTTGTTTTGATTCGCTATGAAAGTTTGACAGATAAAATGAGGGGTTATTGGATTTTTCTATGTTTCGAGGGGTGATTCGACTAGCTTGGGACCGAAGATAGTACCAGAGGTGAGCCAAAAAGTTGAGCACGTTTCTTCGGGACCGAGTTCGGGACCTACTTGTCTTGGTATAATCATATTTACCTACTTTTGGGTACAACCAAGGTGACTACATATAGGTGTTCTAATGTGTCAAATTCATGATTCAGCCATGTTGGATTTTTGCATGGGACAGCGATCGAGTTTGTTTACAATTTGCATTAAAACCGCACTTTCCCCCTCCCCCCGCGACCTCCTCGCCTATATATAGTGATAAAGCTGTATCACCATTTATATACCCACCATGGGTACAACTAACTTACTTTTGGGTAGAAATCTAGTGGAAAATTCCATACGAATTAGCCACTTTATGTTAAAATGACGTTTACTACCACTCGAACTTTGAAATAAAACATTATTTTGAGATTTTTTCTTCTCGAACCTCGAGAAAAGTACCCAACATTTGTGTGTTTCATAAAAAAATAGAAATTATTTGGTCCAGTTTTATGAAATCGCTGGTAGAAAGTCACGCCAAAACTGCTTGACTAAGTGGTCAATTTTGAATTTATCTTACAAAGCGGGTAATACTATTTTTGAGTGTTCTTCTTCAAAACCTTTCAATTTCCTGAAAATTCACACGTGAAAAATACTATGAGTCATGAGATATATGAGCTGTCATTTTACTCTGACACAAGTTTTTTGTTTGACAAGTTGGTGATGTTTTGCTTCGGTCTGGAGAAAACAATTTAAGTTTATTGCGATTTTCCTGAATTTTCCGGGGAAAATCTTCATATCCCAAGCCAAAACCAGCAATGGCGCAAAGTTCCCACCACGAGGAAGAACGATTCAACGATTTTTACTGCGAGGTGAGCCATAACGATTCGGTTACTCTTGCTTTCCAATGCGTATATTTTACTCCCGGGGAATTATTTTTGTTTGCAGGTGAAAGAAATCGAAAAGCGCGACGCGGTGCTCACATCTCAGCAGCAGATCGATCGACTGCTACGTCCCGGTGCGACGTACTTCAATCTGAACCCCTTTGAGGTGATGCATCTAGAACCGGACACACCGATTGAGCTGATCAAGAAAAAGTACCGTACCTTGTCTATACTGATCCATCCGGATAAGAATCCCGACAACCAGGAACGAGCCCAGCAAGCATTCGAGGTGGTAAACAAAGCCTGGAAGACGTTGGAGAATGAACCAACCCGGAAGCGATGCCTGGAAGTTTACGAGGAAGCGAAAGAGCGTACTGATGCGATGATTATGGAGAAGCGGAAAAAGCTCCGCAAGGAAGGTAAATCCGACGCAATACCGGAGGATGATCCTGGCAAATACAAACATGCTGTGTACGTAATGGTTATGAAATTGTTTGCCGATATGGAACGGCGGCGCCAACAGCTAGATTTACGTGACCAGGAAGAAAGGAAACGTAAACGTGAACAGGAAATCGAAGAAGAAGAACAACGCAACTTTCAGAAGGAGTGGCAGAAAAACTTTGAGGAATCTCGTCAGAACCGCGTCAACAGCTGGCAAAGTTTTCAGGCGGCCGGTACTTCGTCGACCAAACCGAAAAAGGCCAAAAAAACCAAGTACACCTCTTTTAACCCACCCAAGATCAAGCCGGAATCGCGATAAACTCCGGGGTATTCAACGCGAAGCGGGGACATTTCCATCTTTGGCTTTTCGTTTTTTTTTATTTGTTCATCCCTTCTCTGTCAGGACACAGTCTCAAGCTACATACTTGTACTGCCGGAGGTGGACTTGATACAGACAATGTCTATTCTTTTCGTTTCCGACGACACATAATTATTATTTTTAACGCAACATAACGATCAAAGGATCATGCATTTTCTATTCGCACTAACAATCCGTTGCTGTTTAAAGAGAAGTTAGAATTTTAATAATAAATTCAATCGAAAATCTACAGAAAGATGTGTAGAAACAAGAAAGCAGCAACGGTAAAAATAATGGCAGTGGGCCTTTCGCGTTTAAGGTAGTTTTGTAAGAGATAGCATTGATGAGAGAGAAAGATCACAATTTATACTTTGTGAGAGAAACTGAAGTAGTAATAAATACATACAAATAATTAAGAAATACTTACCGTTGTGCTCCTGATCACCGTCCATATTATAGGGTTCAATCTCAATCCGTTGGTGTAGCTGAAAGGGGTCTAAAGGCGACTAGCAGGGTAGAAAATGTATTGACTTTTGGATTGCATTTATGTAAAGAAGGGGAAGGTGGGGCAAAATGCGGTAGGTAGGCTAGTGATGTTGGGCAGAATATTTGTGTAGCCAGGTTGGGTTTAGATCAGATCATAGTTTGCATTGCATAACAGCACTGACCGGTACGCGTTCAACAGGTCATAGCACTTATTAAGCATATTCCTCCTCGATGCTTGACATTATTTATGAATCCTGATGCCTTCTCATAAAAGGCTAAAGCTTATACTTATTTTTCTAAGGCAATTTTTTATGCTTTACGATAGGGTGTTCTAAGTTTTTATAGCATAACGCATTTATTTGAATAACCCTGCGCGTATAGAGCATCGATGTGCCAGGTTGGTCGTGGCACATTTCGAGTATGAGAGGGTGTGGCAGTTTGCTCAAAAGTGCCTGAGTAAAATGCAAGTACTTTCGGTGATTACCCGTTGTTGCCATAGGGAAGATGTATACCCATATTCTCGTTTATGTCCGGGCGTGTTTGTCATACAGAAACCTTTTTATTTGATTTTGTGTGAGGGGTGGGCTGCGGATGTGAACGGACATATGGGTGATAATATTAAGTTTACGTTAGTAAAGTTGAAACGTTGAGAAATGTATCGCTTCAGTTTGAGAAGTAGTTCACTGATGGCCCACATTTCTGTGCAGGCGCCCATGGTAGGCAGGGTCCAATATGGGTTGGCTTAATGACATTGGCGTAGCTAGACAATTTATCTGGAGGGGGCATGGCCCCCCCTGACACCCCCATTAGCTACGCCAATGCTTAATGTATTATAAAGTACTATCAGTTAAAACTGTATTTTTGAGGTTTATTTCTATACATTATTGTGTTTCCTAACAGATAATCTACCGACAGAGGTAGCTCGCACTGCTGAACCCTACCTATCGACCAATCAACTCATGGACCGGGGACCAACGGCTTTACTTCCCCTCCGAAGGAAGGCGTGCCACAGAAAATCCCGGCGACGCCGACTGGGATTGAACCCAGGCCTCTTGGGATGAGAGGCAATCACGCTTACCACTGTACCACCGGCGCCGCTATCCTTTTGGTTAAACATCATTCGAATTTTCCACTGAATTTTGCATGAATAGTGATGATTTTCTTAAGGTGGTCCACTTTCACCGAACTCTGGATCAACGATATTTAATCCTTTGTCTGTATCTTGGGGTCAATATGACCCAAGGCAATTTTTGCAATCTTGATTATTCATCGAACCGATTTTTTTCTCTAACATTTTTGCATGCTAAAGTCTTCTTGATATACCGCCCTCTGCGAGGTCCTCTTAAGGTTCAATTTACTTTGTTGCATTTTCAAAAAAATTGAAATGCAGTTTTTTTCAACGCATCATTTCAAATTGCAAAAAGCTCGAGTCATTTTGTGTAAAATAGCAAAAATAATAGAATGACGTGACCTTTTTGCAATCTGAAATAATGCGTCGAAAAAAAAAACAGCATTTGAATTTTTTGAAAAAGCAACAAAGTAAATTGAACCTTAAGAGGACCTCGAAGAGGGCGGTATATCAAAAAGACTTTAGCAATTGAACCTTAAAGATTGTACTCGTAAAAAATGCAACACGTTCTTTTGCGTAAAACTTTTTATTACATGGGTAAAAATTTATGAAATTTTGAGTAGAACTGCAAAATCTCGTCACAATCTGTCAATAGTGGTTATCGAGATGGCTTCCAAGCAAAAAGTGCTTCGTCAAAAAATTATGGGAGCGGTCGTGGAAAATCCAGGCCAGTCCCAGAGGTGGATCGCGAAACAGTTTGGAATCGACAATTCGACCAACTGGCTCGCCAACCGGTGGAAACTAACGATTTTAAATTGGCTCACTACTTGACTAGCCTATTGGTCCCAAGTATATCTATAAGCGTACCCCATTCTAGTCGAAATTCTAGTACTACACTATGTTTGTTTTGATTCGCTATGAAAGTTTGACAGATAAAATGAGGGGTTAGTGGATTTTCCTATGTTTCGAGGTATGAATCGATTAGCTTGGGACCAGAGCTGAGCTAAAAGTTGAGCACGTTTCTTCGGGACCTACTAGCATAGAGGTAACTCTAAGACCACTGGGTCCCGAAGAAAATCATTATTATTTTTGGCTCACTCAGTACCAGAACAACGGTCCCAAGCAGTCCCAAGCTATTTCACTCACTCCTGCATGTTCTGCATGAATCCACACACCCCTGATGTTATCTGTCAAACTTTCATAGCGAATCAAAACAAACATAGTGTAGTAATAGAATTTCAACTAGAATAGGGTACGTTAATCGTTTGCTTGGGACCAATAGGCTACTAAAGTGGTGAGCCAATTTAAAATCGTTAGTTTCGTATTGATTGTTGCTACTTGTCTTAGAGTTACCTCTATGCAGGGCTGTCATCTGATCACTCTATTGCGCGCAATGTACTGATTTTCTGAAATAAACAAAGTGAGAATCAAGCAAACACAAAGGTTGCTTGTCTTTCACCCTGCGCAAGTGTAAAGCAGCGGAGAAGAGAAGACAGACACACACGCAGAAATAACGAAAGCTCAATGTGTAGCCATTGCTCCGACGGCTCCGGCGCAAAGAGCGCCACTTAGTGTAGGGTTGCAAATGGGAAAACTAGCAAAAGGCAAAATTATTCTTTGTTATGCCCTTCTTCATCCCTATCCATGCAGTCGTGGTAAGCAAAGTCTGCAAAGAACTCAAAGAAGACATTAGCGCTTGTTGTATTATATTCCCTCCCTGCGCCGCACGGAGTGTACCGCTCATTGTGTGGATCGCATTCTCACAGATTAGTTGGAAAAGAGTGTACGAAGCAAATGGGAGAACCACACACTCTTTGTCGAGTGTTGTGAGATGCATGCTCAAAGTTGCTTTCGCTAAAAATCTGCTATTTACAGGAAAATTAAATTTAAGTTTACCCAGTTCCTAAGTGAAAATGTACTTGTGGTAATATATATTCGGTAAATGCGATGTTTTTCTTCAGTCTAGTATTAGTACAAGACACTGAAGAAGTCTGCACATTGTAGACGAAATACGCGTATCTGTCAAGAATAAGCAAATAAGGTAGTGGAATTAAATGGAAATTACTAATTCTTCTCTCTCTCTCATTATACAGGTATTCCACTAAGACGCCCACATTCATCAGGATTCATGCTATTTATCAATTTTATCTAAATGAACGCATCATTGGGACGGTACTAACAACAATCAATACGAAACTAACGATTTTAAATTGGCTCATTACTTGACTAGCCTATTGGTCCCAAGCAAACGATTAACGTTCCCCATTCTAGTCAACATTCTAGTACTACACAATGTTTGTTTTGATTCGCTATGAAAGTTTGACAGATAAAATGAGGGGTTAGTGGTTTTTCCTATGTTTGAGGGGTGAATCGATTAGCTTGGGACCGAAGATAGTACCAGAGCTGAGCCAAAAAGTTTAGCACGTTTCTTAGGGAGCTTCTAGTCTTAGAGTTACCTCTATGGTACTAATGGATACTTTTGGTCGCTATTAAAAATTTAGTCGATTGCTGAATTTATGTATGGGCTCAAATAAGGGCCATTTAGGCCGACATTACATCTATTTCCCCTACACTAATAAGATTTCAATGATTAATTTTATGTGTCCCACACATGAATTTTTGCAATGTGATAAACAAATCAGGCATAACATTTGATAACGGCACAAAAGCTTTTGTAAACAAACTTTTTAAGGCCCTTTACACGCGAACCGAAGTACGCTCACGCAAACCAACAACATCTTCGGATAGGGGCAACTCTCACCTTTCCGAAAGTGGTATTGGTTTGCGTAGGCGTACTTTGGTTCGCGTGTAAAGGGCCTTAAAAAGTTTGTTTACAAAAGCTTTTGTGCCGTTATCAAATGTTATGCCTGAAATGATAAATATGTGTCGGGCACAAATTTCTTATGTGTACAAATAAAATTCATGTGTAGCCACACATACTATTCATTTGACTCATAAATTTCATGTGTACTTCTGAGTGGATTATGTTTATGTGTGGAATTTTACATGGATATTCGCCAATAAAAATGTGTCGAATTTTATGAGTGTACATAAATACAAAACAGTACAAAATACACCTTTTCAAGTCGGGTAGATGAATCGAAAATACTCAAGTTGACAGCCCCTTGCTTGAACGTACTATTTGCACCGGCGAACCGACATGTCACAGGAGCATTTCGTTTGTCCACAATTCGAATTGTCAAACGAGCGATTCGAACTTTCAAACGGGCGATAAGATCTGACAAACGAGGTGAGACGCATACCAAGGCAATATAAATTATACGTGGGTTCGTGCCCTTGCTCATGGTATGACCGTATGACGCGATCGGATGAGTAGATGTCAGTAGTGTTTAACGTATTTTAAATATGGCACTAATTTGAAAGTAGCTTGAATGAGCTGTCACCACCGACTAACCGACATGAATGACCATAGCAAAAACAATAAAAT
Organism: Ochlerotatus camptorhynchus; assembly: GCF_037179485.1. NCBI lineage: Eukaryota > Metazoa > Arthropoda > Insecta > Diptera > Culicidae > Ochlerotatus > Ochlerotatus camptorhynchus. The sequence goes on along the minus strand of NW_027040560.1, from coordinate 5,095,856 downwards.
GTCTGTCCAAAGCACACTACGGACATCTGACTCCGTGTTCGCGGTATATATTTAGCTAACCCATGAGCCCCCCGCATGCAAAAGTTATGAATTGGTTCGTGTCTGATCTATTGTGGACAAATTATTTTTATCTAGATCAATAAATCCTATGGTTTTGACCAAGCTTGCAAATGCTCATGACAGCTAAAATGCTATTTTTCGGATTTATGAAGCTATGACACATTTTAATGATAATTCGTATTTACAAGATGTAAGAAGAGAAGGTAAAATGTTTGTGATGATATATAAAACCTGTCAATTTAGCTTTCAGAGGGTCACAATAGCGATTAGCTGTAACGATGAGCAACACGATGAGCGATCATAAAATTAAATAGAGGTATCTTTCTTTTACTTTAAGCATATGGCTTCGAAAATATTGATAAATGCAAAATTTATTTATCATTCCGGAGATGAATTAGCCATAGGCTAAAAATCTCCTTAATAAAGAATTAAAAAAGAAGAGAAATGAAAAAGTAACCTAAAAAGCGTATAAATGATAAGTATCCAGCTTTCCACACTCGGCAATTGCGTCCTGTAGGTATGAATAAATGTATCCTTCACTGTGGTTTTTGACACTAACTGGAGGGCGTATGTTGATCCGTTTTCCTCTGTTCCTGGGAGAGGGAAAGGGAGGGGTGACAATCTGAACCTCCAGTTAATGTCAACATCACTGTGAATGATACATTTATTGATACCATACTGGACGCCATTACCTAGCGTGGAAAGCTGGATAGCCTTTTTGCAGTGAACAAAAATGGTTGGCATTCAATCGATCAACGCTGCGCCCCTGGTCCGATGTCAATCATACAAGGTATGGAACAACAAGCAGCTTGCTGGTGTTAGAAGCAAAAACGTTGTAAACATTGCTGAGCAAGCGAATGCCTATGTCACGGCAGCACAACATTCCATACTGCGAATAGCAGACGTGTCGTCACAGAAAACAGCTGTTTCGTGTAAAAAGATAAACATTGCGATGAAATACGACCACCACTAGACATTTTCACATTTCACTAATACCAATAAGCCGGTTGGGCCAGACCTTGTATAATTGACATCGCCCCTGGTCTTGTTTCGAATTTGGGTACCTTAGGCTCAAGGAGTACAGAGAGAGGTGAAGCAGATCGTGAAATATGGTTGCGTTAGTAATCCAAAAAATCAACGTAAACGCAATTAGTGACGTCACTAATCTAATTGCATTAAGAGATGAACTAGCCTATGGTTAAAAATCTCTTAAATGAAGATAAAAAAATCTAATTGCATGTATCGTACACGGGTTTTACTCACACATCTTAACCGACTGCTTCACCTCGATAATCCAGCTCATTGCTTTAGGGCAAGTGACCAGTTTCTGACTTATGTGTGAGTGTTTTCAATCTAACGCCCACTAATTGGTAATTGAAAGCAAATTTAGTCTGGGAGTTAGAAGGAGACAAGTCTACTGTTTACCCACAGACCCATTTCAGAATGTCTGGTAAGGTCGGACTCGATTATCCGGAGACTCGATTATCCGGGGTTCGATTATCCGGAATTTTAGACTCGATTATCCGGAGTATTTTTTTTTTGCGTTTTTTTTTTAGTTTTTATGCAGACATATGAAATAATATAGTATTCAAATATAAAATATGATTATTTTAACAATATTGGATGTAGTTAAGAGGGCTGAAAGAGGGGTTGTTTTGTATATTGAAACTCGGTTATCTGCAGTGTATATAAAAATTAATTAATTCAAATGAATATATTTATTTTATATTCATTCATAATTTGAATACAGTGGTGACCCTATTTTGTCAGCTTGTAGAATTCAATTAGTATCGTTTGAGGTGAACTGTTTTCTACACTCGTTGATGGTATATTATTGATTGCAGGACTCAATAGTGACATTCTTCGAGAATTATATTCGGAATATGGACTCTGAACACCACAGGGTGACCCTCTAGAAGATCCGGAACAACCGTTAAAGTGGTCAATTAATGAAATTGGTCTTAGAACTTCGCGATTTTTTCAATACAATAATCATGGTTAAATAAACAAGTAAAACTTGTCAGGCAACTTATTGTTTATTTAAGAATAAATCAAATTCATTCGTCCAGTAACAAAGCATGAAAAAAAACTTAACGTTTACGTTCAGTAAATCAATTTCTTTCAGGAAAAACAAAAACAACTTCTTGATTAGTGAGTAACAAAGCAAGAGATATAAAAAATAAACATTTACATTCTGTGAATCAATTATTTTCTCTAGAACATTTCTACGTACTTCTCGCAGCAGGAACTGTATTTCCAATGGAATTCCGTTTTCCTCTGTCCAAGCAATTACTTGATCGATTCCCGATTCGTCATCCACATCAACCTGGTGTGGTTCCAAAACTGATGAAGTATTTGCTCCCTCGACAGTTGAAAACGTATTTTCGCCATCGTAGAACGATGTGTTCGGGTGCAAAACGATGTTCACAATATCATCGTCGTTCAGGACGTCAAACTCCACGTGCTCTTAGGCTCTGAACCATTTGGTGGATTATTTTAACTTTTGGTTAAAATTTGACAGATGAAAAGTTATCGATTAAGGCTCTGAACCATTTGGTGGATTATTTTAACTTTTGGTTAAAATTTGACAGATGGAAAGTTATCGATTAACCCTGCTATCCGAGCGTGGTTATTTCTGACAGACAAGAAGTTAAATTTTGACGACCGTGGCTCGAAAACCGGTCGATCGACAGCACGGGGATTTTCGAACATAAGAAATAACTTTCGAAATGTCACTTTTAACTACGAGTTAAATTTAACTCGGCAAATGGTTCACAGCCTAACCCTGCTATCCGAGCATGGTTATTTCTGACAGACAAGAAGTTAAATTTTGACGACCGTGGCTCGAAAACCGGTCGATCGACAGCACGGGGATTTTCGAACATAAGAAATAACTTTCGAAATGTCACTTTTAACTACGAGTTAAATTTAACTCGGCAAATGGTTCACAGCCTAACCCTGCTATCCGAGCATGGTTATTTCTGACAGACAAGAAGTTAAATTTTGACAACCGTGGCTCGAAAACCGGTCGATCGACAGCACGGGGATTTTCGAACATAGAAAATAACTTTCGAAATGTCACTTTTAACCACGAGTTAAATTTATCTCGGCAAATGGTTCACAGCCTTATAGTGTACGGTATTGTCCTGGTCCATCAATTTCTGCTGAATCGAAAGTAAGCGTTCTCGTACAACCGCCAACGGGATGTCATCATCATTGTCGAATTCTGGTTCTGTGTGCAGAACTTTCCATGACTTGGCAATGGAATCAGCCGGTACCTCGTCCCAAGCCTCGGTTACCCAAAACATAGCATCCTTGATGTTGATTCTCTTGACCATGTCATCGAATTCTCCGTGGCGTCCAAGAACATCACGCATAAGCTTTTGCTTGTAGTTGGACTTGACCATCTGGATGACGTTTTGGTCCATTGGCTGCAACAAGGCTGTTGTGTTTGGTGGTAGGAAGATCGTAGAGATTGCTCCATCTGTAGTTCTAAGCTCGTCGGCGCTGCAATGTGCGGAACAGTTGTCCAACACTAAGAGGCAGTTTAGCACCTTCCAAAAATGCCGTTACCTTAGGAACAAACTCCTTAAAAAACCAATCCTTAAATAACTGCCGGGTCATCCAGGCATTTTTTGGGGAGGCATAGTATACGGGCAGCTCATGGACGTTTTGACTTTCCAATCATCATAAGCGGAAGTTTGAACGAACCATCGGCATTTGCGCAAGACATAAACGTCACACGCTCCTTGTTCCCCTTTCTTCCTGGAGCTGATGATTCGTCCATTGTGACGAAGGAGTACATTTGAAATGAAGCCCGCTCTTGTCTGCGTTGAAAATCTGGCTGGGAGATAGGTGCCTAACGATGGTTGCAAAATGTTCAATGTACGAATCAACGGTTGCAGCATTGTTAGAAAGTTTCTCTCCCGTTATTTTCAGAAACCTGATGTTGTGTCGTTTTATGAAATTCACGATGTATCCACGGCTCCCTTTGAACTTCTCGTCGTTGTACAACTTTCCGTACAGTTTCGCTGCCTGAACCATCAACATATCCTGGCTAACAGGGATATGGCATTCACGTTTCTGAAGAAACCAAATGCACAGAGCTTCGTCGAGTAGAGGATATTTAGCCCTTTTGAAGGTTTTCCGTTTGTTTACAGACTATGAATTTATATGAGAACATGTGCATCGCATAAATTTCAAAAGGCTTACCCATCCGAAGTTGACGCTGTGCGATCTGTTCCATGGTTTTCAGCTTGTTCTTCTTTAGGTCGTATGGAGTCGATTCAGCGATGTTATACTTCCGGCTTATTTCGATCATAGGTTGCTCTCAAATGAAGTGTGTTGCTTTTCCTCGTAACGTTTTAAAACAATTCAATATGATTAAGGGACCATAATAAAATGCTTCTGGAGCATACTAGTAACTGTAACATTAGAAAGTAATTTTCGTTCTTTAATTGCAGATTTCAATTTTTTTTGTGATTCGATTATCCGGAGTGAAAAAAAATTCGATACTCCGGATAATCGAGTCCGACCTGTGGTTCACCCGCATAAGCCCCACATGACTACTATTCCGATATCAAATGGATGATGGAACTGCAAGCACACTTCCAGATCCAGAGCAATGCTTTGAATGTGCCACGTATTTAATAAAGCATGACGTTAAACACGATTGTGGAAGTAGTAAGTAGAAGTCCGGAGTGATTTGAGATTTGGGCGTAATTGTATTTGTAAATAAACACGTCAATTGCCAGTTTCTCTTGAATAAAAGCTCAATCTCATAAGCAAAATATACCAAATGATAGAGGAATCATTCCTCTACCTCATAGTGTTATAAGTTTTCGAGATTGAGCGTTGACATGTTTGTTTACAAATGCAATTATGCCCAAATCTCAAATCACTGCGGAAGTATACATCGCCAGTAATCTTCTTCTTCTAAATGAAATTCTATCTGACCCTTATAGACTCCGAAACTACTGAAACGATCGGCGTGAAAATTTGTATGCAGGGATTTTTGGGGCCGGGAAAGGTTCTTATGATGGTTTGAGACCCCTCCCTGCTCTGTAAGGGGGCTCCCATACAAATGAAACAGAAAAATATAGCATGCTTTTTTTTTAATCTGCGCATAAACTCAAGCTACTATTGAATCAATCCCGAGCAAGGTCGGGCACACTCAGCTAGTGTAATATAAAAAAACATCTCACCTGTGTCGATAGATCCTTTCTCAAGGTATGACAGTCGCCATCGTAGTCATCCTCTTGCTCATAGATGTTTCTTTCGCAGCTGCTACTGTCCACAATCTTCCACAATCATCATTAATCGATTCTAGATTCTCATAAAAAGGTCTAATTTTCTACCGTTTAGCTTTACGCATTTACAAAAGCTTAGTAAGATGACAGGCCAACGAAAAAACGGCAGCCGAAAAAAAAAACACTCGGCCATCCGCGAGCACAGCATACTTCGATCTTCGGGAAGTAACCAGTTTTTGAATTGAGCCAAAACCCATCATGCACCACCTCAAATTACATGCGACTTCGAAAATGATTTCAATTGAAGTCACATCACACCACATTATTGGCCCCATCCAGACATGTTCCGGGTGCACCCTGGGTAGTTTTCAGTTTCTGATATTCGTCAAATTCCATTATACATCACCGCAACTCACATGAGAATTAAATAATAATATCATTGGCGGTCATATTGTTAATATTGAGATCCCAGGCTCACATTGGTCCTACCCGGTTATGTTCTGTGTACTTTCGTGTACCAAAACTTGATATGGGTGATTAATTCCTCAGTATTGAATGCCCCCCGTCTACCGCACCTGTAAAGTGTCGATCCTCCGTTCGATCGCCGATACTTCAGGGTTGGAAGTTTCCAAAACGCTTGTGTGAATGAAACAATGTTAAACGAAACACTAGATTTTAGAAGTGTTTATTTCTCAGTATATAATATATATTTACACAACAATAGCAATCTTAATAATCACTTAAAGGAATAACTGCATATTCCATGTTCACTTCAGATGTCTCATTTTTTTTTTTGTAAATTTTCCCTCATTTTATTCGTCGTCAATAATTATCTGCTTTTCACCCAAATATTACTACACTGCTAAAAATTCTTCCGTTTGTTCTCATATAATTTTGCACAAAAACAACGCACAGCTTTCCAACTTAGATGCGGAAATGGTCAAATAGAGGAAAAGGGGTTAAACCAAGCACAAAAACCAACCAACTATAAAAAAAAATACGCTTTGGATTTCGTCCGGTGCGAAGGAAACCCTTTGAAAATTTCTGCTCTGCTAAATTATTAGTTACTTGTCATTTTCCATTAATGAAAAATTTGCTTCTTCAATATATCTTTTGTTTTGTGTTTATCTTTCACCTCTATCAACTAAAAAAAAAGCTTTATCTTGCTTATAGTTCTGTAAGCGATCGACTAATTTCTGTTTATAATTAATCACCTCTTCCTCTGAATCCTGACTGTTATACGAAAAAAAAAATCTGGTTTTTCCTTGTTATCGTTATTTCTTAGCGACTACAGACTATGTACAAAAAAAGGTAATAATATTATTTGTTAATATTAATAATAATATTCATCACAAACACATTTTTTCGTACTGTTCGTACTACTGTTTTCTTTTTTGCTTTGTACCCTTGCGGTGGTGATCCCCGGAAGGCGGCGTAGTGGCGTTGGTAGTTCCTATCCGCCCCAGCACACTGCCCTCCGGAGACCCCACCGGACGGAGTCCTCTGATCCGACACCTTCCGCATGCCTGCCTACCTGCCAATCCTGTCTGCTGGTTTGCGAGCCTGCGGTATACCAAATATGCCTATTGTGTGCATGTGTGTGTGTGTGTGTGTTTTAAGCGAACCATTTCTTCACTGCTGTTAGTTGATCATTCATTCATTGCTGATGCGAACTTGGTTTTAAACATATTACACATTTCAAAAGCGAGAGGATGATGTTATTTGCAGAGTAGATTGTTGTTTTCCTATCACTCGTTTAAAGGTTTTGTTTTTTTTTCTGTTGTTTGTTTTTAACAATCCATGTTTCGACATAATGTTCTACAATTTTTTTGGCTTCCTAGACACAATTTTCAAAATCCTAACCGAACAAAAAAGAAAAACTAATGAATCACTTTGATCAAAAAACAAATTTTGAACAATCGGAATGTGTGTTGATTTGACTGTATAACTTCGGTCTTGTTGGTGGATGGACTTTGCTGGCCTCCTCTGAACAGAAACAATTTTGTGGGCATCAATTGCTGTTGTGTGGTATGTGTGTAGTATGTGTAAGTCGAACTGCGTCAAACACTCAATATGAGCGTGCTGCTGTCGCTGTCGGTCGGTGGAACGAATTCAAATTCTCACGATTCCTGTTCACCACATTCTGGAATATAAAGCCAGGGCTCGCATCTTTTAAACATAAAAGCACACGTACTTGGGTGAATGAGTCTAGTGTTTGCCCGCTACCATCGAAATTTTTAGTTACTCTCTAAGGAAACTAACTCAACCGACTTATAGCGTTCCCTTTAATTAGTACACACATGTTACCTTTTCTCCCACATTGTTCTCTATAGAATCGTTTGTTGTAATACATTAATTTCAATGTAATAAGCAAGCCAATGCGCGCGCGGGACAGCAAGCTTCTCTAAGTTCTGGGGCCTTTCTAAGTGTTCTAAATTCCTGAGGTTCTGATTCTGTTCTCGTGTATGTGTGTTGATCTATCTGCCTGAATCTGTTCTGTGTGTATGTCGATCCCTTCCGTTATCTGATGGTTACTGTACTGCTCGCGCTCAAGGGATTCATTTTCTTATTGTGGCAGCCCAACCTTTTTTTGTTTGCTCTATAAGATCGTTTAGTAAAACAACGGTGGCCACTGGGGATGATGATGCAAATGCCGGTAGTGCTGCTGATAAAGGCAATGCGACCGGTCTCACTCTTTCGGACGATGTTGACTCACGCCACCGGCACCGGAGCTGCCACTGTTGGTACCGTTGGACACCGGTCCATTGCCGTGCTGCTGTTGCTGTTGCTGGTGCTGCTGCAGATGGAGGTGATGCTGCTGCTGGTGATGGGAATGAGACAGCCCACTGCCACCGGCCATACCCAGTTGCTGCTGTTGGTGACTGCTGGCGGAAAGGTCCTGCTGACGGTCGACACTTCGTGGCACTAGGACTACCGTGCCGTCGGCACTTTGCTGTAGGCTCCAGTGCTCCTGAGAGTAGGGATTTCCCTCAGCGTCGCGCAGATTCTGAAGATCGAAAACAAAAAGATGAACAAGGTTATTAATTTGGGGTACAGGAATCATTATCGGTTAACACTCTTGGCCATTTGGAAGCCAACGGACGAATCGATTTATTTGACCCTCTCCGAAGTTCATGAAACTTCGCATAATTGTTGACAAGGTAACCGCCAAAATACTCAATTATGACTATAAAGTACGCATTCTTGAGGGAAAATGGGGCTACCCATTAAATGAGTAAAATTTATACGCATTAATGAGTGCAACTACAGAAATGAATGTTATCTATTTGTGAGTACCAGTTACTCATTAATGCGTATAAATTTTACTCATTTAATGGGTAGTACCATTTTCTCTCGAAAATGCGTACTATATAGTCATTATTGAGCAGTTTGCGGTTACCGTGTAGAGGTAATGAAACTTCTGCTGGGAGTTCAATCATCTTAAAAAATGTTTCAAATGGCGTTTTCGATATTTTCAATAAATCATAGCACGTAAACTGCCTAGAATCGCATATCAGTCCCATATGGAAAAAGTAAGCATTGAGAAAATGATAGTCGAAGTTGTGAAGTGCAATGTCAATGTAAATATTTGAAAAATCATAGAAAATTTATTAATATTTTTTCAACTTATAACCAGTTGTAATGAAGTTTGCATGTTTTGTTATATCAGCAAAAAATATGATTATTCAAAAAGCAGTATTGCAACTGGACCAATGGGTGATCGAATTTCAGGATGGGACTGATATTACTTTGCTTAATGGGACAAACTGACTTGATGTGGTTTTCATATTTTTCATAATCAAAGTCCATAGTTTTACCACGCAATATGAAAGTAGATGTCAATTGATAGTGGATACCGCTGTTATCGTAAAATTATCCATATAGGACTGATATGCGATTTCAGGCAGTATAATAGTTCTTTCAAGTTTTCCAGTACTCGTAATCTTCAACCCAAAACGTTTATGAAAAATAATTCAGTTATCAAAATGAAACTTATTTCAAGGAATTAACCGAGATGAACATCCGCGAAATCCAGAGATGAACCAGCCGAAGGCTGAAAATCTCTTTAATAGATATAAAAAAAAACTTCCGCGAAATGGAGCATTCCACGAGACGGGTTTCCATGAAATGGGTTTTCGCGAAATATCGTGCAGTCATAACTACAATCCCCCATATTCTGCGAGTCACGTGACTCTCTCTCACCGGTGAGGTGAGAATAGTCACCTCGTGTGAGGTGACTCTCCATATGATTCGCATGGAGAGTCACCTCACACGAGGTGACAATTGTCACCTCACCGGTGACTGAGAGTCACGTGACTCGCAGAATAAGGGGGAATATGTTCTGCAATGAATGCAATACTTGAAGTCCACCGGCTTTGGGAGCAAAATTTTTTATTTACTTGACTCGTTTGGTACTTTGCTTGACAGTTCAATTAGTGCTTTTGGCTTCACTCTTTGCTTGACTCTCATAAACATGGGCTCTGATTTAGATTAGAAGATCAGTTTTCGTGCTATAGATTTATTGAGAGGCAAAATACAAAAATCGTTAAACTTTTTGCTATTCGGTGTGGATTTGCTCAGAGTTTTAGAGTTATTAGAGACGCAACTCACCTGAAACACGTGACGGTACAGCGCGGAGAACTTGTCCCGTACTCTCTTCCGCTCGGTTTGGATGATCTCGCGGTCCCGGAGCAGGCGCTCCTTGCGCATCTTCATATCCTTCACTTCATCGGCCAGCGACACAATCTGGTCCAGTTTGCGCTTGCGACAGTTCTGGGCCGCAACCTTGTTCTTACCACGCCGCCGGATGTCCCGGATCAGCGACAGCTGCGTCTCGCTCAGATCATACTTGGACAGACGTTCGTTGAATTCGTCCATTGGCAGGTTGATAATATCCTGCACCGAGATCGGAACCTGGAGCGCGCGGGCACGCTTTTCATCCCGCGTTAGGTGCTCCTCTTCGGATTTCCGGATCCTTTTGTCTCTGGTTTGTGGCTTTGGATTGGCACCGCTGTTGTGCGGTAGCGTGTACGTATGGTTGTGGTGGATCACATCGTGATGATGGCTTCGAGTTACGGATGCCGTGGCCGGATTCTGTCGGGAGAAATCCAACGAGTACGGATATTTCATGTCCACCGAGGAAAGGGGATTATGGGCACTGGTTTGATCTTCTTGTTTGGTAACCGGACCAACGGCTCCTTCCAAGTGACTCAACGAAGCCGGGTTCATGTAATCGAATTCATATTTGATTGGTATACTTGCATTCAACTGGCTCTGTGGATCAACCGCTGGGCCTGCCGACGGAGGATTCGTTCCAGTTGGTAGCGAAGGAATTGTAGTGTTCTGTTCTTGGAAATATCTTTTCGCAAACATGTGGTGCTTCTTTTGGGCTACAGGTGGTTGTCTGGTTCCATCGCCCAGCCGATTATTGCCACTGTAGCTGTAGTCGAATGGTCCGCCGTACTTGTTGTGATATTCCTGGGCGGAATCGCTTCCACCGTCTCCCCATTCTCCGTCGGAAAGCGACGGAACACGTTCCGAACCCATCGACGATACGGCACTGTCACTCGAAGCGTCCAATCGGTCACCGGAAGTGGTACCTCCGGTGGCTCCGTTGGTACCGTGTACTCCGGTAGAACCGCTCAGAGAGGTTTGCATGGCACCGGAAGAAGCGACCGAGGTTGCACCCGACATCAGACCACCGAGATGGGCGGGACCGTTAAGTCCGGCGGCGGCAGCAGCAGCCACTGCGGCAGCACTTCCACCGATGGCACCGCCCAGCACGGACGAATTGCTACTGGTGGCATTGTGGTCCAGCATGCGCATGGTGTACATACCTGGTGAGAGGAGAGATAAGGTATGGTATGAAACAATGTTTGAAATATGCTGATTGGATTAAATATGATTTGATGAGTGAGCATTTGGATAGTGTATTGCAGAATTTACCCACTAGAGGATGCTAATACTAAAATGATCAAGTTGCACTATCTTAGATCTAGATATCCTGCTCTTATGGCAGGTTCGTGTCTTAGGCAAAGTTGTTAAGATGGACTACACCTGTTCTCTGGTTGACAGTTCAGTTCAGTGTACAGTGTACACTCACCATCTTGACTTCTTGACTAGATAGAATGTTGCTGTCTCAAGCAATGTTATTCAGATTAACAAGATTTATTCAATGGTAGACGGTTCAGTTCATAATTAATTCACCAGGCAGCGCTAGTGTGCCATTAAATTCTGCTGGGTGCTGTTACTTGACAACTCGACTAGATAGACGGCTGCTGTCTTTAGCAATGGCGTATAGGTACATAATATTCATTAAAAGGTGGACATCTCAGTTCGCTAGTGGTAATGTATAATTGAATCTAGGGGCGTCTCACTTTTGGAGTACAGATTAAATATGCATTTAATTAAAAAGAAATGCATTTAATTTCCATCGTTTGCAACAACCATTCTGTGGGATGTGAATATCAAAACAAAGCATGCGCTTTTTTGGTGACACCTCTACATGCATCGATGCGCAGATAAACAAACACAACAGGAAAAGAAAACTCGTCGCTCTGCACGATTTCGGTGGAGTAGAGAATTCACGAGAAATTCCCTACAACCTCCTCCGGCAGCAACGAAAATCTCCAACGAAATCCGGCAGAAGCTCCCGAATTTGGTACCTCCGCTGGCAGAATTGGAAACATCCATCGATATTGGTTCCTCCGTTGCGAACGCGAGAAAATGGCATCGAAATTTCTCATTTTTTTGGATCATACTTTATGTAATTTTAATTTATTTATTTGTCAACATCAACAGGCTCAATGTAGCCCCAATGTAATTCATTTAGCCAAACCGAGTCAAACGTAATCCGTAACCTTTATCAAGACAAACAAAAATCCTAGAACCTTCGTTGGCAGCATGTAAAATCTTCGCCGAAATCATGCAGATCCTCATCCGCCGAGAAGGCAAGGAAAATCCGTTGGAATTTCCAAGAATCCAAAATCACAGAAATCACGTGGAACCTCGTCCGCCAAGAACGCGAGAAAATGCCGTCGATATTCCCTGGAACTTCTGTCAGCAGCATCCAATCTCTTCACTGGTATCGTGCAGAACCTCCTTCGCCGACAATGCGGGGAAACTCCGTCGAAAGTCTCTGGGAGCCTCCGTTGGCAACATCTGAATTTTCGAGGGAAGTTTCGACGGAGTTTTAACCTGTTAATGGCGGCGAGGGTTCCGGTAAATTTCAGTGAAGATTTTCGGTGCTGCCAACGGAGTTTCCAGTGAGTTTCAACGGAGTTTTCTCGCGTTTTCGGTGGAGGAGGTTCTGCACGATTCCGGTGGAGATTTCTGATGGTCGAGGTTCTGAAATAATTTTGCCGAGTCAGGAGTGTGGATTTGACCGAAACGAGGTGAACAACAAAACACACAAAACTGATGATTTTTCACTTCTTACATTCGCTTGAAAATGAGCCGGTCTCTATTCTGACGGCAGGTGACAGCAGACGACATTGAGTTATCTTACTGAGAGCGCTTCTTATTTGCCTTTAGCCTTTCCAATATCTTTAGCAATGATAAACGAGTGGTAAAAACGGAGGTCTAATATATCTTATATTTTTTTAAACATATTTATTACTTCCAACGATCAAGTAAATTTTACCCATCCAGGAGAAAATGAATCGCAATTAAGAACCAACGCAACGGTATGATTTGGCAGATTGCTTTCTCTTGTTGTTATTCTTCTTCTTCTTCTCACTTCTCCGTAAACGCACCGGCTAAAATTGAAGCTCTCGAGTAAAAATATGGACGACTGTCACACGCAAAAAGCCGGCGCCGGTGGTGTAGTGGTGAGCGTGACTGCTTTCTAACACCCCGATGGGTCTGGGTTCAATCCCAGCCGAGGTCGGTGGGATTTTTCTGAGGCATAAAAATTTCTGGTCACGTCTTCCTTCGGAAGGGAAGTAAAGCCGTTGGTCCCGGCCCATGTGTGTTGAATGGGTGCGATATCCTACGCAGGTGTGGAAGCAGCCTTCCTGCACATTCGATTGCCGTCAATGGATGGCAATCGATGTCCGTCGGTGATTGGCACTAGATTGCGGAACAGAGACCGACGTTAAATAAAGGAAAGAAGTCACACGCAAAACTGAAAAAAAAGTTGTTCCAATCGAGCTAAGCAGTGCATTTTGACGATTCGATTGGAACTACTTTTGACATACCTTCATACTTTTACTTAGAGGAGTTTACTTAAAATAGATCAAGTTGGCCTGGCATTTATTTTACGCTCAACCGTATTAAATCGTATTCGCGTTGGCGGCATTGACTCTTCACACCAGTATTGGCAAAATCATCAATCAAATTATATTTTTCCGCTCTCATACACTCTCAATATCACGTGTGATATTGGAACAAAATATCATGCTTGATATTGATTTAACAATCTCCTTTGATATTCCGAGACTATTGCACATCGTTTTTTTAGAAAGAGAAAGTATAGTTTGCTATCTCTTTTTACTGTTCACCGATGGCAGACACGAAGTGACTGCTGCCAGCCGTTATGGAAGTTTCGGTTGCGTTCGGGTGTAAAGCAAAAATCATTAAACTGAATCTCACCACAGTTTGTTGAGATTTGCAGCTGGTGAGTTTTGTTAGCTGGATGTTATTCCGAGCTGCGATATCACAGCTTGCAAAATCAACCGCAGCTGTATGGTTGTTGATTTTTGTCTACGAAAATCAAACGTGATCTTGGGCATTGGTGAGATTTGATATTTTTATATTTTCTCAACACTGCTTCACATATGGGTGATATGGGATTATTCAGTGAAGCGAAAGAGGAGCAGTCTGCCATTTTTCACGCACAAAATGACAATTGTTTATTGGATTTTCTATTGGCTTTGAGAGATACAGTAACGCCAATTGCAAGTTTTCAACGCCAAATGGGAGATGAGAAAGCATGTTCGTTGGTTTTTGGGGAGATATATTTTCGATATTACACATGAGAGAGATAATGAATTATCGGTGAAAATTCGAGTAAATTTTAAAATTCTTAAACTTCTTGACCTAATCTAAAAGTTCAACAGTCTGTTTGGATATCATTAAAATATGAAATTGGAATTCATATTTAATGTTTAAGTCGATAGTCAAGAAGAGTATTTTTTTTAAAAGATTTCTTGTTTTAAAAATTGGCACACGATTATATCCAAAAATCTTTTAATTAGATCACAATTAAGCGTAAACTTTGATCAATTTTATTGCAACGGCTTTATTTCAAATTATAGGCAAAATATAATATTAAATTGAAGGTCGAGCAGGTATCAAGGGGTACACGGAGAAAAAGACTACCCAAAATTTGAGTTCTTTTTACTTAATACACTGGAGTCGCTTTTTACGCGGGGGATATGTGCCGCGTAAAATAAAAACCGCGTAAGAAAAAACTACCGAGATTTTGATTTTTCACATGTTTAAATATTTTTTATAAATCGGATTTTGATGCCATTCGTTATTATAGCATGCTATGGTCCATATGGACATATTTTAAAAATTTCTGTATTTACACCAAAAATTGTGATTTTTTTAAAAGTATGCCATTCGATTACCTATAGTTTGAAACGGATAATGTGATTGGAATAAAGTCGATAGGTCGTATCGTTGTCGAGAAATCGTTAAAAACGTATCGCGTAAATTGCGACTCAGCGGCACTAACCGTGTTAAAAAACCGTGTAAAAAAAACCGCGTAAAAAAAAACCGCGTAAAAAGCGACTCCAGTGTATTGAGTTCAGCCTCTCACTTGCACTCTTTATTATTGATAAAAAAAGGAACGCGAGTTTCGACCTAACAATATAGTTCAGCCTAATAAGTAACTTTTGAGTAAATTGCATGTTCTCAAATTTAAGAGAATTAAACTTAATATTGGGTAGAATATACTTAAGAGTAAGTATTATTTTTTGCTGATGTTAAATGGAAACTACTATATGCGATTTACTCAAATTTGGGTTATTAGGCTGAA
Organism: Ochlerotatus camptorhynchus; assembly: GCF_037179485.1. Lineage (NCBI taxonomy): Eukaryota > Metazoa > Arthropoda > Insecta > Diptera > Culicidae > Ochlerotatus > Ochlerotatus camptorhynchus. The sequence continues at coordinate 5,080,562 of NW_027040560.1, read as the reverse complement.
CCCCGGAATTGAGGTAAAAGTACTTAATTTTGGGTAGTTTTTCATGTCCGTGTAGGTCACTCTGCACACAAATCTTGGGTCATCTTTTTTGTCAGTGTGCCGCAGGTGTGCCGATCATACATAACAAATCGCTGTCAATTTCATTTTGACAGATCTAATTCATAAATTTTTTAGTTTGTTCAGAGGAAAATAATAAACAACTTTACACAGCGATGCACTCGCTAGCGTGCGTGCGTTAAATGTCACTAATCTCTATAGAGCAAGTTGCGATTGTTTGTAAAATACTCAACCCGGCAATCCGGCATTTCTCCCATAACTGTGGATGTGGTTACTATTATTATTATTATTATTTAACTTTATTAAAGAGGCTTTCAGCCTTGGGCTGGTTCGCCTCCACTATGTGGATACGTCTATTAACGTCTCTTTAAACTGTTCCCCTACAAGAGGAGAATTTAGTTCATTCGAGACGGGTTTTAAACTGCAGCTGTTTCATCATTGTGTGTCCCCCGTTTAGGTCGGTCGTCCTCCCTCGTGTACCTTGGTCTTTAGGACCTTTAGGACTGCCTCTTGTCGAATGAAGTGGCATGACTACCAGTCATTTTCTTTCTAATGCCACTTCAACTTACTCATGCTTATATCATATCGTATAAGTCTACCGCCCTCAGGAAGTTGAGTACAGTTTGCTCTGTACTCTTGTCGTTGAACAATACCTCACGGATTGAACCAACGACACCCATATCTTCCCTTAATTGTGCTCTCGCCGGGCACTCCACCAATAGATGATTTACATCTAATACCGCACCGCATCCCTGGCAGTAGGCAACACTGCCGCTAAATCGAGGTCCATGAGTGAGCCGTGTATGACCAATCCTCAGCCGAGTCAGAACTTTCTGATCTCGAGAATTAGGTGCATCCTTCCACTCTTGTGTAGTGTTCTTGATACGACGCAGGAATGCATCATGGTTGTTATGCCAAGACACATTCCATGCGTATCGCGAGGTCTGCTTCACCCAGCGGGTAGCGTCACTATAGGGCACAGGAGTGGCCTCTAGTTGAGCAAGACGACCCTGGTTAGCTAGTTTATCAGCAGCCTCATTCCCTGGTATACCTGCGTGTCCAGGTACCCATGCAAAGGTTATGTTAGCGTACCGTTGCACCTCTAACAGCCACGGGTGTCCAACCTGCCCATGCTCAAGGGCAGAGAGACAACTCGCAGAGTCAGAGAATACAACAGCCTGAGAGCCATTTGCTAGCCTACAAGCTTGCAGGAGAGCATAGGCCTCAGCTGAGAAGATACCACAGAGACCGGGTAACCGGCCGCAGCGGCTTATGTCCTCCCCAGACACCCCATAACCAACCTCCTCTTCGATTAATGAACCGTCCGTAAATAGCATGAGCCTTCCCTCGTATGAGGCAGCGACCTCTCTAAATGCATGCTAGGGACAACCAGAGCCCTAGCAACCTTGGTCAATGTACTACGAGAGGCTTCAGAGAAGCGACCATTTAGGGTCCGAAGGATATTCAACTTGTTGTTGACGTTATCCTTCACCAACTTGGCGTGCTTAACAAATCGGAGTTTGTTATCAATAGTCACACCAAGCAGTTTCATCTCGCGTACGGCCTTGACCGCATGCTCACCGATACTAACATAAGGCAGGTTCGGTCTGTGATGATGACCAAAGCAGACGTGCAGTAGTTTGGACTTCTCGGGGGAAATCACAAACCCAACACCATCTGCCCAGTCAACGACAGACTGAACTGCATCCTGCATCTTGTGCCTAACCACCCTACCGTATTTACCTAACACGATAAGGGTAATATCAACGGCGCTCCACTATGTGGTTACTATCCCATGGGAACTGAAAGAACCTGATTCTACATGGTCCAGTGGATTCCAGTGTGATCAGTTTTTCGGGTTTATCCGTAGATCTACGGATTTTTAGATTTACTACTGAACTACGTACCGACCATAGAATTCTACGGATTTTCCAGATCTTTAGGGATTTTTTTAAAGTGCCGAAAAAAATTCTACGGATTCTAAAAATATCACTTTTTGACTGACTGTCATTAAGTTTAGATCGTACATGGCGGGTGTGCGAAATTATTCTTGTGTTCATAGGATAATAAAAGTCCTGTGTATTAGGACTATTGTTCGAGACCGAATATAGAAGATGACGAATATGATTTCTGTAGTTTGTTTTGTGTGAGTTGCAGCATTATTTGATTTGAGGGGGGTCTGATTAACTGCCTCTTCCTCTCGATCCCACGCTAGAACCTACATTTCGGATTTAAATCTCTAAGTGAACCGAGAAGTGAACTGGTGGTCTGAGTTCCTCTGGTATATTCCTATGGCTAAAAATCTCTTTAATGAAGAAAAAAAAAAAAAAAAACCTCTGTTAAATATCAATTAGAGGATGTTCCAGAATATACAGTCAAACAGCAAGTAATGCTGTGAACAACTCCAATGACAGTGCTCCCATTTTATTTACAACAATCCAATTCCTACGAGATTGTGCCACAGGTGTGCTGATAGATGTGCGTAAGCTGTGTCGAATCTAATTTTAACGCAATGTGCTGAGTGACTTACCCCTTGGAAGGTATCGAGTTAGGAAGAGGGCAACTTCAAACTTGGATCTGGAAATTCAGCTTGCATTTTGATTAACACAACCTTTTCGAACATCTAGCTTAAGCTATATGTTGGTACTATGGGTATCTGAGGGGCCAGTTCCCTCGTTAATATATTATCCAAAAAATGTAAGAAATCAATTGATAGGAGAATAGGGTTGCCCACTTTCTAATTAGACAGCTGATTGAATTTGTTTTTTCAATGGTAGAAGCTTTAAGCAATCGCCATCACCGTCCTCCATATAAAACTATATAAGTAGTTCATGGATAGCCTCAATCTACAAACATTCGCCAGTCATAAAGTTTTGATAACTTTTTAATCGAAGATCTCAAAGGCTCTTCGAAGTCCAGGAATGATATTTTTGTGATTTATAGAATCAAACATTTAGCTATTTTGACAAAGCAATGCGAGATCTCAGATTAAGAAAAAAAATGCATACATTGGATACAGAAAAAAAAATAATCAAGAATCAATTTTACAATCACTTTTTTCGAGAGTTTTAAGAGTTCTGTTACTATAGAAATTTTACATGACCCTTAATTAAAAAAGAAAAAAATAATAATTTCTAGACCTGATGATATGCTAATGATTATGTTAGAAATATTTAAAGATTATTGGTGTCGTTGAGCAATGACTTATTTATCCTAGTACCCGTACAATCCAACCACATTCGACCATTCGGCATAATGATTCAAGACTCAACACAAACACCAGACTATGCCCTTTAGTTAAAGAAGAAGCAGACAATTATTCTCAAAGAACAGTTCATGCAAAAACAGAATGGTGAATATTGCGGTCCGGCCAAATTACTTTAAAAAAAGTTCCATATCAGCTAAGCCTTTGATTCTCATCTGAAAATCACGAAAATAATGAATGTACGAAAAAGATCAAGTTTGTTCTTAAAGAAAAGCTCATGGGAAAATGAATGGACAATTTTGTGATTCGGCCAAATGGCGCATCATAAAAAAAAACTGCCCATATCCAAACTCAGCTAGCCTTTGGCTCTCATCTGAAAATAACAGATATCATGAATGTACAAAGAAGATTAAGATTGTTTGCAAAGAATAGCTCATAAGAGAAAGAATGTAAAGTTTTGTGATTTTTCATTTAAATATGAATTATGCTTATCGTATTTATGCCTAACATCATGCACCCATTAGAGTCACCTAAAATTAATGTAAGATTCGGTTAAACAACCCAAGTAACCAAAAGTTCCGCATTCAACGATAAAACTCACTTCCAAGTTCCATAAGGTTCGAATAAAGTTCTGACAGAACTTTCAATAAAGTTCGAATAAAGTTCCGATAGAACTTTTAAGTTCCATAAAGTTCAAATAAAGTTCCGACAAAGCTTTATTCCCAAGCAACTAAAAGTTTCACATTCAACGATAAAACCCACTTTCAAGTTCCATAAAGTTCTGATGCGTACTCCTAGCAGCTTGAAGTTCAAAAAAAGTTCCAAAAAGCATCCCTAAGGACTTCTTACCCAAGTAACATTCAAAGTTTTATGGAGGTTTTATAGCATGCTACAAGGCTAAATCATGGTCTACAGAACCCTAATAAAACCGAAATTGTTACTGGCAAGGCTGTAAACATAGCCACAACAGAGTTCCGAACAAGTTCCCAGCGGAGCTTCTTAGCAACTTTAAAGTATCCTAAAAGCAGGGATGCCATTTTCCCCAGTGTAAGCAGGGTGATAAGTTGAAAAGACACCTCGCACTACATGACAAAAGGAAACTCACCCGAGAGATTTTTATTTGGATTTCACTTTCTACCGCTTCTCCGACTTCGCAATCAAATACAGATTCTAACGTTCGCACCTCCACCAGTCCAACACACCGGAGCGTATGAGTGATCACTAGCGAGCACCGTTGAGAGTTCGTTTGCTTCACCTGGGAGAATCACCCCGGTGCGCGGTGAAGATTTTGGTTGTTAGTTTGCTGCACACAAAGATTTTTTAAAGATTACTTTTTCTATTAACGTACAGTATGTAGTCAATTATTTAAAAATTATTATTTGGAAATGCGAATACGGGAAGTGCATCAGTGCATCATTATTGAAATTTTTGCTTCAGTTTAGTCGACAGACAGACATGGGACAGAGATCGATTAGGATCACAGTGGGAGTTCCACAAGGCTCCATCGTTGGCCCAACGGGATGTACAACGGCGTGCTAACGCTAAAGCTGCCCAAATGAGTTGGGATCGTTGGATTTGCGGACGACGTTGTCTTGACGGTAACAGGCGAGACGCTGGAAAAGATGGAAGTGTTGGCGACCGAGGTGATCGACATGATTAGTAACTGGATGCAAGGAGCGAAGCTGCAGATAGCCCACCACAAAACGGAAGTGCTATTGGCCAGTAACTGTAAAGCGGTACAGCAAATATCACCGTCAGGGGCACGCCATAACCTGAAAACGTGTGTTGAAATACCTGCGAGTGATGATCGATGACCGGCTAAACATCAACAGCCACGTCGAATATGCCTGTGAGAAGGCTGTATACTCACTCACGTAAACTTCTGCCGGAATCTTTGGAGAAACAATAACACCTTTATGCTGCCATCTTTCTCACGGAAGTGAGTGTATAAACAGACGAACAGTGAACCGTCAACTCTCTTACTCTCTCGTGCTGTGTCTAACAATCTCTCCAGTGGTGCCAGGATAAATCTCCGAGGAGACAAGCAGAGATTCACCCCAGAGAATGATATCTCTCGCACCCGAGTGATTCTCCCCAGAGAATTTTCAACCCTGCTTAAAAGTTTCCTGTGGAACTTCTTAGCAACTTGAAAGTTTCTTAAAAGGTCCGTCATAGCCCTAATGAAACAATCCGCACAAGTCTTTATAAGTAACCAAATGTAATGTACGTAAATATGAAATCTCAAATAAATCATAATTCTTATATATATATGCAGTGCATCCAGGGTTGCTTCCACTCACTCACTATAAAAAATCGTTTTTCAGAATTATTAAATCATTAGATGTTATAATGATAATTAGTGCTTGTAAGTTACAAGAAGAGGTTGTGACGTATGTGGTTGTCTCATAATACCTGTGAATTTCGCTTTCAGAGCGTCACAATCAGCAATCTTATGATTCGTGAGCGTTCACTCAGAGTGAGCGCTCACGAATCGTCAAATCGCTGATTGTGCCGCACTAAAAGCAATATTTACAGGTTTCATATGTCAATGACATTTTTCACGACCTCTTCTTGTAACTTACAAGTACTAATTACAATTATAACATCTAATGATTTAATAATTCCGAAAAACTTTTTTTTTATAGCAAGTGAGTGGAAGCAACTCTGAGTGCATCAAATATTCTATCCAAACCAGTTTTGGCATAATCATTAGCAAATTGATATTTTTCCGTGTGACATTGGAGCAAAATATAATGCTTGATATTGATTTTGCAAGCTCCTTTGATATTGCGAGACTATTCACAAGGTGTAAAGTTGAAGCCGAGAGTTGAATCGACGCAAAAATGATTCCGTTGAAGCTCGTTTCATTAGAAAGAGAAGGTATAATAAAATGCTATTTCTTTTTTCTCTTTACCGATGTCAGACACGAAACGACTGCTGCCAGCCGTTATGGAAGATTCGGTTGCGCTCGTTTGTAAAGCCAAAATCATGAAACTCAATCTCACCACAGCTTGGTGCGATTTGCGAAAACTGGTGAGTTTTGTTAGCTTGATATTCTGAGCTGCGATATCACAGCTTGCAATATCAACTGCAGTTGTTTGCTTGTTGATTTTTGTCTACAAAAATCAAGCGTAATCTTGTTCTTTTGATTTTTTGAAATTTTTCCAGCACTGATCCAAACATAAAAAAATCAAAGAGCAATTTCCTAGTATATTCGGCATGCGATCTCGAACTCTGTTATGTATTCAAGTTAGTCAGCTGGCACTGAAAACTCCAACAGTACACACTTAATTTGGCTCGGTAAAATCTCCAACAGCCGATTACCTCGGCATTTACTTTTGCTGATATATCTGCTAAATATCTGTTTGTTCGCTGATATCTCAGCAAAGTTATATTTGTTAGCTGAGTCTCGGCAATTGTTTTACTGAATCTCAGCAAAATAAATTGCAGAACTATTCGGCTGTTGGAATCTCGGCGAAAAAATTTAAGTGTGTAGGTGGGACAACAGCTCACTTTAATATATCTCAGATGACGTAGCGGTACGTGCTGGGGCACTCACGCTGAAAGACTGGGTTTAATTCTTCAAAAAGCTCCAATTCTAATACTAATGCTGATAAATCAATACACATTCATACCTGCCTTTAGAAATAACTTTCATAAAGACCTGACTTTAGAATTAATTTTCATAAAAGTGCGAACTAAATATAAAATCAGTGTAAAACCTGTTTTAACTAATTTTCTAAAAGTTCCATTCAAGTTCCGTCAGAAGCTGCTTAGAATGCTCTTCAATTATGGTACCGGAACTTTCAAGTTCTTATAACGACTTAAAAATGACGCTGCTTAGAATGCTCAGGACCACCTTCAACCAAGCTGCTTAAGCCACAAATAACCTGCTATCAGAACATTTGATCAAGGTTGTAAATACTCATTTCAGCTAAAACAATGTTTTTCTAAATTATGAAATAATTAGATGCCATGATCAAATTTTGAATTGGTAGGATACAAGAAGAGGTTGCAAAGAATGTGTTTGACATATTAAACCTTTTTATTTCACTTCATGAGAGTCACAATCAGCGATTTTTCACAAACTCACTCACTCACTCACTCACTCACTCAGCGATCAGAAAATCGCTGATTGTGACTCATAGAAAGCTAAATTTACAGGTTTTATATTTCCAACGCATACTTTGTAACCTCTTCTTGTAAGTTACAAGTAAAACATGCCATCATACCATCTTTTGGTTTTATTATTCCGAAAAACATTATTTTAGCTGAAATGAGTATTTGCAACCTTGCATTTGATTACTTGGGAATTTTCTTATTTTGATCTGATATTGATTTATTTAATATTAATCCAATAGTAAAAGTAACACATAAGCTGATAAAGTTGAAATCTGCATAGCTCAGAAATCTTGACAATTTTTAAAAAACTTCGTAAGCCTGTTAATCGATTTTGCCGGTTCGCTGACCACCCTGAAAGTAGACTCCTGCGCTGAAGAAAAATTGCTCATGACAAAACATATAAATTAATAACGTTCAACGTTTTATCACCACTAGCATGTCGATATGATAACCTTTTGTAAAATGTAGCGCTTTATAGCATTCAAATGGTAAATGTTTATTTTTATAAAATAAGTTTGTATGATTGTTCTTCAACTTTTTTAGTTCTTCAAGGTGGCTGGGTTCGATTCCCGTTCCGGTCTAAGAATTTTTCGGGTTGGAAAATTTCTCGACTTCCCTGGGTACTTGCCACACAATTATACGAATGCAAAAAATGGTACAGGCATCAAAAGCTGTCAATTAATAACTGTGGAAGTGCATCTAGAACACTAAGTCTGAAAGCACGCAATAAGCTAATTATGCGATAAGCTTGAAATACGACGACGAAGAAGAAAAAGAACATTATTGAAATAATTATTTTCTTATAAAAATAGTGGAATTTTATTAGCGTTTCATTAGGGTGACTATCTTGGCCCACTTTTCACTAACTGAATAGTCTAATAATAAATATTTTGTTGCAAGGTAATTTTCTCTAGTAAAAAAAACGACTCTATCTTGGGTATCCAGAATTTACTGGTAGCTTTGCTACTCTGGCCATCCCTTTTTTTCGGTTTGATCGAACATAAGTAAATCGCTTTAGACAGTGAAGCTGTAAAGTTGTTAAAGTTTTCACACATTCAGCTAGGAAATCCGAACAACCTTCATATTAAAACGTCGATTGAAGTTGAAAAAAAAAAAATACATACTAGAAGACATCCCAATCTGAGCAGCTAATCAATAGAAAATATAAGCATTTTTAATTGTTTGTTGGTTAACTTTATTAATACTTTCGCCATGATTTTTACCACGCAATTCAGTCCATTGCTTTTTTCCATTAAAACTGCAACTAAAAATAGACCTTGCGTATCTTTTTTCTTGCCCGACGTAATCCACCCGTATGACAATGACTCAGCAAAATTTCACAGAACAGCTTATTTTAGGGCAAATTTTGTTCTTTCTTATACCAAGAACATCGCTTGAGACATAACACTTATAAAAACACTATTTAGGAAATAAGTTTGTTCTAGTTTGTAAGTGGATTGACCAGTTAATTACCTAGAAACGTGTACGGCGAAAGCATGCCAGTAGCTTAATGCGATCCGCTTTGTATGACACACAACGCTCACTTTTTTTCTTCCAACATACACGAGTCATGCATCTGTAGAGCCCCGCGGTCTAGTTGGCGGTGAAATTCTTCAAATTCTCACTCCCTCGCTGTATGTCGAATATTATTTGCGAATAAGACAAATATCAGCGCCTGCTGTGCATTTGTATATTGCGGCAGCAGTTTGTAGATCAGTTTTCACTTTCCGCTCAACGAGTTGTAAATAGTAATGACTTGCAAGTAGAATGTAATATAGTTCTTCTGATACGATACGAATCACAGTTCAAAGATTTCACGAGATGATACACATTCAAAGTGCATGGCTAGACTGCTGAATCATTGGGTCAGTTGGCCCTTCGTACGGGACGGAAAGACCTTGGCAGCGGTGGAGAGGTACTAACTAGTGCCATTTAGCGACGGTGGTGGTGGTAGTGTTGGTGGCGATCATAGCGGATGCAGCTTTTTTCACCGTTCCCCACACTAACACTGTGCTTATCAATTTTCGCAGAAAACGGCAGTTATCTTATCGCTGCTGCAATCCTCTATACGTAAATACACACACGGGCGAAATCACCAGGATCGTAAAGCCTACTGCGTTATCAGTACGCTCTCATTGACGTTGATTCGCCCCGTTCGCCCCGCGCAGCGTGTTTGTGAACAGGAAAAGTGGCAACCTGAACACGTACTCTCAAAGGGCGTAAGAGTCTACACGGGAGGCGATGATGAGCATTTATTTGGGCGATGACATTCCAGCTTAATTTCTTCAATTCTCACTGTCCGTACGGACAAACAGGTAGGTGCCACCGAAGTGGCTAAAATAGTTTTCACTTTTGCTGCTATTTTCGAGCGCACAGAGCTTAAGCCAATTATCGCTCGGAGCAGGATTCCACACTTTGCTTCCACGGCCTGCTGCTTGTTGCTACGAACGACGCAGGGCAAATCGACGGTTAGAATTTTTAGGAGCAATTATAGTAAAAACAAATTTTCTTATTTCTCGTAGACGTAGGAGAAACTCGCGCGCGCGGGAGAAACACCACCTCCGAAAATCGATCAGAAAGCAGATAGCATGAAAATTAATTTTATTCAAAACGAAAAAAAAAAAACCAGAGAAAGAACAGTGAAAAAATGTACAATTAAACTACAAGGGAGAAGCAAAAATTGTGTGTACAAGTTCAGCCTGTACGGGTTGCTCACATATCGCGACATGACTAAGCATTTAAAAATAGTAAACACGGTGTAACAAAATCTTCAACCCGAAAAAAAAAACTTTTTGATTCCCTTGCACGTTTGGATTCGGCATTCTCTCTCGCTTGCCTTCCCAAGAGAAGCGAACATTTGCCAAGGTGCTGTGTGTGCATATTACACATGGTTGCCAGCTCGTTCATCGTATACGACGACATCGTTCGAGACCAACACTTTCTTCGAGCCTCGTCGACCGATGCACTCTCACATGTGGTCTTCCATCGTTCGATGGTTCCCGTTCTCGGTGCCGTCGGGGTACCCACGATGGTGGTGGATAATTAAAATACACACAAACGGTCGTCACCGTGCGAAAGAGGCAAAAAATTGGCTGATACACAAATTTCATAAACATTTAATTCGATACACAATGACACTTAGGGTAGGGCAACCAGTCATGGCTATACGTTTCTATTATGCCGTATATAGCCATAACTGGTACATCTACCCTAGTATGAGTATAAGTAGCGGTGCAAAAAAAAAAAAACACGGACGAAGCAACCCTTGATTGCGCGCTGTGGTATTTTGCCTTGCGCTGACAAAGTATTCGTTTCAGATATCGCGCTCGGTGGGGCAAGTGAGCGAACTACTGATAACACGTCAATCGCCACAAGCATTAACAGTGTGATTGTGGGACACCCCGAAGAAACTAGTAGGCTACGAAAGAAGGCATATAACTCACCCTCGTTTACTGCGATGTCCATTAGCTGTAGGTCGTCATCCAGAATCGAGTTGAGAAATCCGTCGGTATGATTCATCTCGGATGATGTGTTCTGGAGAGGAGAGAGAAAGATTAATTATTACCGGAATCACTCCATGCAGAGTACCATGCGTCTCCACATGGATTAAACTTACCGAATAGTACATCATCTCGTGATCCATCTTGTAGCCGGTGGCTCCGGCGTCCGTTTCCGATGTCGAGTTAGTCAAATGCATACTGGTGGAGACGGCTGAACCCAGATTTGGTCCATAGTGGGGCTGGGTCGGGCCAATATCCGCCAAAGAAGCATTTTGTAGTACGGCTGCATGCGAGTGATACTGGCCATGCTGCGGAATGGCACCGGTAGCCTGTAAAATGAACCAAAAAAAAAAAAGAAACATCCAGTTCTAATTATTCCAAAACAATTAGCTAACAGTGCAGCAAAGTTGCACTCTTCAATTTCACGCATCATCATCGGATTGAACAAAGGAATATAAAAACAAAATAACACAGCCCCCGAACTGACTTTGGCCCCCGTGACCCGGCGAGGTCAAAATCAAAACAACTAATAACATGCCCAATTTGCCTTTTAAACCCTATCATTGTAGAATGCTCTCGGGCTACTGTTTATTTTTTTTTTTTTTTCATTTCAAACTCCTTTGTGCGTTCACAGCCTACTACGACGTACTGCTCCGGTGATGATGTGATAAACGAGCACGAATTTGTAACTGAGAATGAACCGAATCGAACATGAACAAAGCTCACGTACGACAGCGATGGCGACGACGACGGGGAGTTGTAATTTTCCAATCAATCTCCGAATATTTTCGCGCATGGAATCAATTAATTTCAATGATGGTTAAAGATTGGAATTTTTTCGGCTAATTGAATTCCATCCTGCGCACGCGTACTCGTTCGACCAATTAGGCTACTTGTGTGCTGTTCGGATTCGGAGTCGTGCCCGGATATAGACATCATCGCACCGCCACCGTCTGTCTGTAAGACCACAAGTGCATCCCGGAATCGATTTCTTTCTCGGGGTTGGTACTGGTTCAAGGTTCGCTCATTAGAATATTGCAGGGTAGGATACGCAAAAAGGTTTTAATCAGTGGCTCGGTACCTCTGTTTTAAGCTTCTTTTTTTTTAAAGCTTAGAGTGTCTATGTCTAGACGTTGATTATCCTTGTTTGGACGGTCAAACATATGCCAAGCGAGGATGCGGTTTACTGCATGATTAGTAAAAACTGAGCTACATTTAGTTAACCAAGCAAGAGAGCAATGTATAGCTTTCAGAAGTCTTGTAAGTTTTGCAAAAATATACAAAAGATTCAAAATATCCATCATATTTCTTCCTATTTTAGACAACAATATAAGTTATTTTCAGGATGTAGGTTCCAGAACCAGTTGGTTCATTAATTGTAATTTAAATTAAAAAAACTCTATTATAGGATTAATAGGATTAAATTGTTGCAAAAGCTACAGCAATTGATAACACATTTTTTTCTGTTGGTGACAACTCGATAATCCATTTACATGATCCTCCCTGATCAATTTATCAAAAATGTTAACCTTTCTAACCTCAAATAAACTGTGAGTGAATCACTCGTAGTCTTAAGTTATTTTTTCTAAACTACAAACAATGAAATATCGGCTGCGTAAAGCTATCGCGATTGAGCCTTTCAAATAAACGATTTTCAAAATACCTTTTCTCATTTTTAATCCCTTCAACCTGAAACATCTTCGGTAAACTTTAAACAGTAGCAAAAGAATTCAAGCATCTTTCTTCCAATGAAACCAAAAACAACGACAAAATCACCGTTTACCCCTTGCGCTAACAGATTGTGAAAGAAAAAAAAATAGATTTTTTTTGTAATTCTCTAATGTTGGCCTATGGATCTAAGATTGGGCCCATCGCTAAAAATCTGCTATTTATCAATTGTATCGAGATGAACGCGTCATTGGGAATTCAAGCCATTTTTGCCATTAACAATCACAACAATTTTGATCACAACACGATTTTAAAATCAAATCAGATAATTTAAGAAGATTTTGAAAAAAAAAAAACGCTGGTCTGTTAAGCTTGACACAGCGCCGATAAAATTTGGATGATTCTGATTGATCAGAATTGCATATTTATTTCATTCAACTTCAATACCATAAACCGTACGCTCGCACCTTACGCTTAACTTCACTCATTCGGTTATGTACAACATCTGGCTGCAGCTTCTTCTGTACGGAAACCCACTTTTTCTTCATGTCCTCCTTAGATTTGACCTCCTTGGGCCTTAGTTCCGGTGCGTTACGGGGGTACGAAAGTGTCCCCGTTGGCTTCGTACCACTCCAGGATAACATTGAATAGTGACACGGCCAGAAGATCGTAAGGCCCTCGTGTTGCTTCAACAGAGGAAGCAGACGCTTCTGTAGACACTCCTTGAGGTAGATCTCCCCGTTTACAGTCCCGGTAGTCACTATTGGCGCACTCCGTTTGCCACATGAGCAGATCGCTTCCCTAATAAAAATAACCATAAAAGAGAGCTTAACGACGTGTTCGGGGTATCATCCAAACCATTTGTGGGATAGTTTACCCATCCGGGATACAGTTCGTTGATGGTATTTGTTTATTAGGGTTGCCAAATCATGTATTTCTTGGCAAACTTTGAAAGTTTCTGCTTCCTTACTTCCTTCGGAACATCAAACTTGTGCTGGGCGGTGAAGAACAGTAGCCCCTGAAGCTGCCTGAAGTCCGCCTTGACGTAAGTCTCATCATCCATGGTGAGACAAAGAGGCTTCGTCAGCATCTGGGTGTACAGTTCCCGGGCCCGTAACTTTCCCACCGTATTTTGCCGTTCGTCACGATTTGGAGCCTTCTGCACTTTGTACGTATGCAGTCCCTTCCGGTCCTTGGCTCTCTGAACGAAATACATGGATGGATTCAACTTTTTGGCCACATTCCTGACCGAAGCATTGGGATTCCGCTTAAACGCTTTCACGACAAGCTTGTGATCCTGATCACTAATAGAACATCCATTCTGACCGCATTTCTCCTTCCGTTCGATAGGGTAGAGCGCTACTTCGTCGTAATCGCCCATTTCCGTTCTATCGATCAGAAAAGATCTATAATATCAATGATTTCACCATGCACAAAACAATAATACGTTTGTTCCGATGCGATAGTTCATTAGCTACTACATAAATCCTGTTAGAACGCATTGTGTGAACATTTACGCTCATTGTTCTCAAAACAAAAGAAGCGCTCCTAGCGAATCCCCTTTTTCTACGTTTATCCGTAGGACGAAGAAAATCTAATGGCGTTTCAATGCATTAGGATGGAATTGAAACTCGTAGAACGAATTTAGAATCAAGAAGCAGTATTAGATTTTAAACAATATCTCAACAATTTGTGACTCTTTATCAAATCCAACGGTACGTATGGAAAGGTGAATAAATTTAGAAGTCATCTTTGACAGAAATATTCTATAGTTTGTTTAAATTCGTTCAGAAAAGAGAGGTAAAGCGCGGGTTGAGCTTAGTAGGACGGAAATTAGATCAAAAACCCTACTCAGAGTTTCGTAGTAACGTTTAATCACACGACTCACCGTTGACTGCACGATTCCGAGTTGTTTTCCGATTTCTCGATGAGAGAGTTGAGGATTTCCCAGGTGCTTGCACAAAATCAATTCACGACGTTGCTTTTCGGGTGACGCCATTTTTTCCAACTTTCGAAAAACTGGCAGCGATAAAAATACAGTGTAAACAATACACTCAAAACTACTTCTACCCAAATTTACAAGAGAAAATACCCAATGGGTAATTTTCTACAGCGTTTTTTTCCGTGATGCAATTTGATGTGGGACACGCTTTATCCCCAACACACAAATGTTATCTATAACTGGGCACCAGTGTGAAAACTGATACCTAGTAGGCTACAAGGCTACAAACCAAGAGCATCCAGAGTAGCAACGAAGTTTTCCTTATCAATTTAGCTGTTTTTGTTTTGATTTCATAGGGGAGACCTCGAAACAAGAAAATATGTCTATTCTGTAATTCAATAAATCTTAAAATCCTACGACATTTTTTTCGAGATTTGTGACCAGTAAAAAAAAAATCGTGATCCTAGATTTTCAAAAAAAAATACAAAATTCACACAATCTGAGACTGAGAAAAATACTCAAAATCTATATATACATATATAAAAATGAATTTCTGTCTATCTGTCTGACCCTTATAGACTCGGAAACTACTAAACCGATCGGCGTGAAAATTTGTATGCCGGGGTTTTGGGGCAGGGGAAGATTCTTATGATGGTTTGAAAACCCACCCCCTCTGTAAAGGGGGGCTCCCATACAAATGAAACAGAAATTTCTGCATAACTCGAGAGCTAATCAAGCAAATGGAACCAAATTTGTCATGTGGAGGTCATAGGGGGTAGCCCCTTAGATAAGAGGGGGGAGGGGGCTACGTACAAATATAGCATGCTTTTTTTTTTAAATTGGCGCATTAACTCAAACTAATATTGAATCTCGCGCAAGGCCGGGTACACTCAGCTAGTAATGGATAATAATGAAAACAAAAATCCGAGATCCCACATTTTTCCCTGAAAATGTTTCAAGGTGTTGGGGATTTAAAGGAATTAAAGAGCTGAAAATTCTAAAGCAGTTCGAACCAGAATTTCAAGATAATTTTGGGATTAAGTCCTATGAAGATCCTCTTCTTATGACCCTGAGAATCACAAAGTACCGAGATGACTTCCAAGGGATTTCTGTGAAGAAGAAATGAAGTTCTGAATTGTATTCCTAGATGATTCTGAGGTTAATTTTATGAAAATCACAAGACGAATAGCAGGTGAATTTTAAGGATAACTTCTTAGATCTCAGATCAGGGTTCAAAAAGAATTATAAGCAGAAGTATTTTGAGGATACTTTAATGGGAGTACTGAGGAAGATACAGAAAATAACTTCAAAAGAATACTAAGAAAATAGTCAAAAGAATCAAATCTTGACGATGAATGAGCAGTTCCACGCCAACTGACGATCGATTTTACTGTTCCCTTTACAAATTCCATAAAACTTCGAATAATTGTTCACAATTTTTCAAAAATTTTACCATAAGTTTATGTTCTACGATTTTGGTCAATTTTGAAGTGTCCATTGTGTCCATTTCAGAAAAGATAGCATTTTTGATAAGCTTTCAGATAAGTATAAGTTTAAAAATCCTAAAATGTGTTTTTTTTTATTGAACATATTTACAGTTTTTTTTTTCATTATCACAGAATTCTCCTTAAACTTACCATAAACTTATCTTGGATATCTCATTCTAATAAAACTTTAAATCATGTTAGGAATTCCGTAAAAACCCTCCTTGGAATCTTTCTTCCTTTGCAACTTTTATGAGAATTAATTTCCTTTGAAATTATTCTTAAAATTTTATTTGAACTCCAATCTTTTCTCATAAATCCTTCGACATTCTCTTCAAAAATCTCTTGGATTTCTCTTTTGTATTTTCGAGAAACTTTTATTAAATTCTTTTAAATTATGATAAATTTTTATTAATTAAATAAAAAATTATCATATCAGATTAAGAATCACATAGATGAAGACTAACTAACTCATTTTTTTCCCTGTTTCAAGATCATCCTCGATGGACAAAGCCGAGTCTTGTCACTATCAACAAGGCATAAAAAGTAACAAGGACTAAGATGTGTTCCTTGGATTAGTGAAAAATCCTGTTCCCCTAGTTTGAAGTAGTCAGGACTAGGAATCGGTGGTAGATCTTACATCCCGTAACGTACCACGAAAAGGTGATCTACCCACGTTACGGGGCATTCCACTAAAGACGCCCACATTCATCAGAATTCAAGCTGAAATTGCCTATAGAGTGTGTGTATTCCCTCAAACCCCCACTTGCCGGCAGTGTTATTATCGAAGAACTCTCTCTACAATGTCGCACTTATGGTCATTTTAGACAGTTTTAGTCCGGGAGTTAGAACGTGATAGCTCTATTGCAGATCCAGTAACCCATTTCAGAATTTCTGGAGAGTCACACCCATTCCGAGGTTACTTTCACTTACAATAAGCCCCGCATGTATGTATTATCTCTATCAATTGGATATTAGTATTACACACACTTCCAGTTTCAAAATGTTCTTTTGAATCCTGGCACGTATTTAGTTTATGTTTGTTTTTAAATTGTAAAAAGTATTTGGACTGGTCTCACCATGTTAATTTTAATACTTCCTTCAACGAACACAAATTTTCTGGCATTGCCATGATCATCTGGGAGGAGGTTCGCGTCTAGTGTTTTCCCCAAAAAACGTTCGCTTCCACCAGCTACCACCCGTCCAGTCTTGGGCGTATTCAGCTAGGCATCTTTCAGATTGCTCGCAATATCCGACACTGGCGAGAGACCAGCCGCTGAGCACTTTTGGAAGCGGAAAACTTACTGATTCACGGCAACGTCGGCCACAGGATCACCACCAAAAACTCGCAAAAAGACACATTATTAGCACGTTCCCGGGCTAATTCACCAACCGGACCGGGTTCAAACTCACCCACGGTGACGAATCTCTCAATTGAACTACACGCCGTAGTGTGGCATCCGAACTCGAACAAGCGGGCTCCCAGGAGGGAATCACTTAAGGCAAACACAAGCAAAAAACGATATATCACTAAATGATAACTTTATGAACACTTCAAACTAAATTTCAGCACACAAATTAACAAATTTAAAGCAAAAAATGTTTAATTCGCTGACGAAAAATACGCAGCAAAAGAAAAACACGTCAGCTTTCAAGCGTGGCCTACTGCGATCACTCCCAAGCTGGAATTGTCTATAGTGGGGCAAAAGTTCAAGTCGTGTCCCAAACTCATGCAAATGTACTCTAAGGAATTATATATAGAGCAGAATCTACCAAAAGCCTCGACAAAATTTGCGACCCTATTGCATTTATTGTGTGGATTTCATTGTTCGTCCAGTTTTGACAGCAATTGGCCACAAACCAAATTATCCCGGGTGTTTCTGATTCGCCCTAGTTTCCCCGGAAGATTTCTCCTGGAAATCTTATGGATGTTTCTTCCAGCTTCCCCTTGAATATATTGACCGGCTTTTTGGGGAGGATTCGTATGATTTCACTCGGACGTTTCGTCCGTCTTTGCACGACAGTTTCTTTCAAAATCTCCGGGAAGTTGTTTTTTTTTCAACTTGCCCTGTTGACATCTCTTTCCATATTTCTCCGAAAGTTTATTCCAATATTCTCCAGAAATTTCATGCATCGCTCAACGCAAGGTTCTTCAAACTGTGCCGAGTTGGTTGGAAATGCTATCTAACATGAAGCTTTAGTGTGATAATTTATTGGCTAGATAAAGGTCTGAAGAGGATAGGTAGATAGTTTCGCTAGAGTACGGCAGTTTGAACTATCCACCTACCCTTTTGAGACCTTTTTCTAGCTAATAAATTATCACATTAAAGCTTCATGTTCGATGGCATTTCCAACCAACTCTGAAAGTCGTAAACTTCACGTATGAAGTAACATAAAAACATTTTGAATGTTCAAACTGTTGTTGTATTTTTGTTGAGATCATTTTCTAGACGCAATGCACAAACTTTGTTCGAAAAATAAGCCGGCATGAAAATTACATAATTATTTAAAAAAAAAACCTTCCGGCGACCACACTACACAATCTATTCATGTCACGAAACTTTGCAAATTCTGCATACTTTTCATGCAAATCTGTAATAGAATCTTACATTTACCGCTTGGGTGTATCTTCTGATTTTCTTCAGAAGCGGACATTATTTTCAATTCACGCAGCCCAAGTAACATTGAAAGTTTTATCATGGTTTTAAAGCATTCTACAAGTCCAAATCATGGTCTATAGAACCTTCATAAAACACAAATTGTTGCTTGGGAGAAGTTCCTTTTGACTTCCCACGAAAGACTCTTCTTGATTCTTTCGGTTTCCCTGTGTCTGCCTTTGCGTGTGTCTTCTGACTTTCAAAAATTCCTTTCAATTCCTTTCCTGGAAGTCTCTTCCAACTAGTGTTTCCATTTCCCGGCATTTTTTGGAGAACTCCCGGTAATCGGGAAATATGTTTACCCGGTGATCAGATATAATTTTTGACATAGTTATTATTTTGATAGTCTTCCGGAAGTTTTTTCCAAACTTGCCCTGGAAGATTCTTGCAGGATAGTTTATTCCAACTTTCTCCGGAATTTTCTTGCATCGCTCAACGGAAGTTTCTCAAACTTTCCGTTCAAAACAGTATCTTCTTATTTTCCTCAGTAGTCCATTGTCTTCTTTTGGAAGCGGACATTATTTTCAATTTCACCAATTTCAGTTCCTTCTTACTTCCCACGAAAGACTCTTCATGATTCTTTTGAAAGTTTCTTCCGGCTTCCTCCAGAAGGCCCTGTGACTTGAAGGCCTTGGCGTCTGTCTTTTGACTACCAAAAATTCCTTTCAACTTTTCCTGAAAGTCTCTTCCAACTAGTGTTTCCATTTCCCGGCATTTTTTGGAATCGGGAAATATGTTTACCCCGTGACCAGATATATTATTTGACTTAGTTATTCATTTGATTCAAATTTTATAAGAATTAGAAGTTCGTTCGGTGCACGAAAGTTTCTTTCAACATCTCCTGTAAATATCTTCCAACTTGCCCTGGAAGATTCTTTCATCTTTTCCCAGAAGTAACTTCCAACCCAAGAAGTCCTACGGAAATTACATCTCATTTCACACGGAAGTATCCTCATGTCTTCAGGGGGAGTGTCTTCCGACTTCCACGGGAAGTTTTTCAGAGTTCACCCGAAAATTCCATTATCTGAAAGTATCGTTCAACTACCTAAGAAAATTGATGTCGCCTTGCGCCGGAAGTTTCCTCCGGCTTCTCCGGAGAGATTGATCTGATTTTCCTGGAAGCTTCTTCTAACTTCAGCGGATTTTGTTTACTTATTTTCCTCAGAAGATTCATCTGACTTGCACCGGAGATCTCATTCGACATCTCCCCGAAGTTTCTTTCGACATTCTTGCCTTGTTTCCTCGGAAATTCCTTTCAACTCTTCCCGGAAGTTTCGTTCAACGGATAGATTCTTCTAATTTCATCAAGTCAGTTAAAAAGTTAATTTCCCGGGTGATGTGGTCTACTTTTAGCGAAAATGTATGGCTTCTGTACAACTAATGTTTCTGTGTCGAACCAGTTTACGGAAAACGGGTAATGTAAATTTCCCGGGATATCCCGGATATGAAGCACTATTTATTTATTTTTGTTCATTAGTTTATTTCATAAGGCTCAACCAAATTAACACTACAGAGCCGAGGATTCTTGTTCGCTATACAAACCATCGTAAAACTATAGTCAAAAGGTACAGCACAATAAAAACTTTTTCTTCCGCTATCCAAAAAGCCTTCTCAATCAGAGCGGGAGCCGCTTCCAGCGGTTTCATTGTATGGCAGTATCGCCAACGGAGGGCAGAGTGCTTCCATTGCAGCAGCAATGGACGCAAAACTTGGTCAGCACTCACACACTCATCACTAAACGGTTGCTTTCTAAAGTCGACGACGCATCGACCGAAAGAACTGCTGATGAAGAACAATGAGGAGGACCACACCTCGAGAGTGGCCTGCTTCTGTCGACAGAAAACCGAGTGAACACTGATATGAAGCACTAATTACACTAGTTTACAAATAAAAGTAAAACAAAAATTACCTTCAATATTTGAGCTATAATCCTTATGAAAAATCGTGCGCTGAATTCAAAAATGTAGTCAAAAAAAATCTCAGATAGTTTTCTAGATACAGCTAAACAAATATATTTCACTTTAAAAAGTTTGTTTTCTAAAAAACAAATATCTCCGGCTGTAATAAAGCTATATCAATTATGTTGACGCCAAATTTTCCAGTTAGATTACTGGCATTGTTGTAAGGTAATAGTTTGCTTAATTTTTTTTTTAATTTTTTGTTTATTTCCAAGAAATGTTTCAGCTAAGTTTTTAAGCAAGGTAAATATTTTTTTTGTAGTTGTTATGCCAAAAATACCACTAATCTAACTGAAAAATGATGTCCAGTTGATCGAAAGCAAATTTTCGTGTTAAAATAATTGATATAGCTTCATTACAGCCGAAGATAGGGGAAATGTCGGATTCGGTAATACATTATCGTCAAAGTCCAGGGTGTCTACTCAATCCAAGGAATCAAATTCCCTGAGTTTTCCAGGTTTTTCCAGGTCGGATGAAAAAAATTCCAGGTGCATACAAATTATACACATTATTATTTTATCGAACCCCCCTGTTTGCTGGTGTTCACACTGCTTGCACATGTCGAAAGAACTGTCAATTTAGATTTCAAAACAAAACTGTATCAGGAATCAAAAGTAAATACTTCCATCATGAATTACCGGAAAATTGCTCTAGTTTCGGTAGACGTATTTGCTTTTATTATTTTAAATAAAATGAGAAAGAGAAGGTGAACTTTGTGGAGTAGGAAATGGTTGCTCAAGAGGAACACCGGCAGGGATTTGGCTCATCTTGTCCATCAAGAGCTGCGATATGAAGATGAAAATGGATTTCAAAACTTCGCCAGGATGTCGATACCAACTTTAGACAAGCTAGTGGGAAAAGTTCTCACTAGATATACATGATTCCTTGAGTTCTGAAAATTTCTGTTAACAACTCAATTCTGCAAGGTCTTCAAACCATCTGACGTCCCTGAAGTTTTGTTTCTGTTCTCCGGTAAAATTTCCTTAAAAATCAACAATCTTTCCTGACAATCTGCAAATGTCTCGGTAGTTCTACAGATTTCTTTGAAGTTCTGTGTGTTCTTCAGAAGTTCAGCAAATTTTCCTAAAAACCTACAAAGCTCCTGAATCCCTGAAGATTTAAGATCCTTGAAGATCAACAATTATCTCTGATGTTCACAACATTTCTAATAATCTACAAACTTCTCGAAAGTTCTGTAATTTTCTCTGCAGATTTTCATGATTCAATGAATATCTGCAAATATCTCTGAACATCTATACAATTTTCTAAAGAATTAAAAGATTATCTAGAAATGTTTGAACTTTCCGGAAGTTTTAGGAAGTATTCTGAAGTTTTTCTATTTTTACTGAAGCTGTGAAAATATCTCTAAAGATCAGCGAACTTACCTGAAGTTCTGTGAATGTCTTTTGAAATCCAAGAACCACAGTAAAATTCTGAAAATTTATTTAAATATCTGCTAATTTTTGAGTAGATTTACGACCTACCCTCTGAACTTTTCTGAAGTTCCTAAAATTTATTTCAAATTCTGTAAAGTTTTTTGAAGTACTGTATTTCTGCTCTAAAGATCTACGAACTGCCCTGAAGTTCAATAAATTTCACAGTAGATCTCCGAACTTTTCTAAAGTTATTTAAATTTCTTTGTGGATTCTTGATCTTAAGATCGGCGAACTTTCCCGAAGATCTGCGAGTTTTGCTGAAGTTTTGCAAATTTTTCTAAAAACGTACGAATTTTCTGACGTTCTACAGACTTCTCTTAAGGTCTACGGACTTCTCTGAAGTTCTTTAGATTTATCTATTTCCGACTTCCATGGAGTTCTGCAAAATATTGTACTTTTGTACTTCGCTGCGATTTGTTTTTGGAATTGAGGTGCTTTTCTGACATTTAACGAATTTTTCTGAAACTGTGAAACTTTCCGTCAAATTCCTGCAAATATCTTTAAAGTTCTGTAAAGTCGTCTTAAGCTCCGTAGCTCTATTCCCAAGATCTACAAAAAAAACTTGAGGCTCCATAAATTTCTCAGTAGATCTGCAAACTTCTCTGATGTTTTGTAAATTCTTCTAGGGTTACCCTGAAGATTTGAAAATTTCCTTGAAGATTACCTAAAGTTGTCAAAATTTATCAGAAAATATTTGAGCTTCCTTGAAGTTTTAAATGTCTCTCTCAAGATCTACAAATTTTCCTGAAATCGTGTAAATATTTATTTTTTTAAATCCCTGAAGTTCTGCAATTTTTACTGAAGATCCATTAACATTTCTGAGATTCTTGTGATTTTTTCAGAAGTCCTGTGATTTTTTTCAAAGTTCTGTAGCTTTGTTCTGAAGATCTACGAACTTTTGTGATGTTGAATAATGTTTCGAGCATCTCCAAACTTCTGTGAAATACTTTATATTTCACTGTAGATTCTTGGACTTGTCTGAAGTTATGCGAATTTCCCTGAAGATTTGTAAAATTTCGCTTATAGTTTTACAAATTGATTTGAAATTATTTTGGCTTGCTTGAAGTTTTGAAAATTTCTTCGAACATTTATCTGAAGATCTACGACCTCTCTTGTGATTTTGTTTTTATGAATTTCTGTTAATAACTTTTAATTTGTTTGTAGTTCTGTTCTCAAGATCTACGAACTACCCTGAAGCTCAACAAATTTCTCAGTAGATCTCCGACCCTCTCTGAAGCTCAAAAAAAAAATTCTATGTTGGATCTCAGACCTGCTTATTCTTATACAATACATGTTTCGTATGCTTCCTTTTGACGGTTGCCAGTCTCTCTTTTTCGGCTGTTTCCTTTTTACGACGATTTTGATCCTCCACATACAAATCAGCGAAGAGCGAGCGTGACAAGACTCTCTGAATGAACTTGTCTCGTTCGCAAACGTTGTCTTAGCTGTCAGATGCTTGTCAAGTTCAGTGTCCTTAAGAAACGTTTCGAGAAACTGAACGAAAAACTTTTTTTGAATTACGAATGAAGTGATAATTGGAAAATTCCCTGAGTGGAACCAAAATTCCCTGAATATTCCAGGTTTTTCCAGAAAAAAATAAAATTCCCTGTAAATTCCCGGTTTTTCAGGTTTTTCCAGGTAGTAGACACCCTGTCCTAGAGCACTCAAATTTGGCCAATAGATGCTCTGAAACACAATGTATCCACATGCCAAAGTTGAGCTCTCAAGGATAATATTTACCTTCTGACGATAATATAATAAGATATTTCCGAAGCCGTCATTTACCCTATTTGTATTTTAGTAAACAAGGTTTTTTGAGTTAAATTTCATTTTTTAGCTGTATCTAGAAAACTATCCTACTGACTACATTTTTGGATTAAACACACGATTTTACGTGGGAAATGACCACCAGCGTACACTAGTGTTATGAGTCATTTAAAGATTTGCAGTGGCAAAACTTCTGAAAAGCTGTCATTAAGTTTTCGAACGTTTGCCCCACTAGTGCACAATAGTGGTTTAAAAGCGCTGCGCCGTGCATTTTATTAATTACGCGTAAACGGATTAATTTAGACATACAGTGTCAAGCTCGTTCGTTTGAACCTTACTTTTTCTTGATTAATCAACAGGGAGATGGATTAATAATTTATTTTTTTCAAAGTCGAGATAGCAAAATAATGTCTTTGGCAAAGTATTAGATAATATTAAGCATTTTTGTAGAAGACATAAACTCTCTATCTTTAACAGCTTTTGAGATATGTAAGGTTTTTAAATGGAGACTTCTAAAAATCAATGTTTTGTCAATAACTTTTCTGATTTCCCGTCATCGACATCTTCTTCAAACTTTTTTGTATCATAAAGATACGTCATTTTCTCTTTGGAAGTAAGTTTCTATTTTTTTTTTTCGACACAGAAACAGCACTTTTTCTAGGACCAACACCTCATAGTTGCATTTGAAAAAAAAATAACTAAAGCGCTGCCCAATCCATATAATATCATAAGTTTTCAATAGTTTTTATTCCAACGATATGCTTATTGTGAAACTATAACCTATAGAATAACCTAAAATTTCATCAAAGCTTTGTTCGAGTAAGTTGTACACATTGAATAAGGTATCCTGTGTATGGAATTCGTTTGATTTCAAATGCTTGCAGTTTCGAGATATTTTAATTTTTCCCTTACAGAACACCCTACTTTATTGCATACATTTTGGCTCATTGCTATGCGCCATAAAGAAAAAAGGAAAAATTTACATACACAATGTATGACGATTTTTCAATTTTTACGGTACATACTGTTATTCTATTGAAAAAAAAAACAATAAATCGCTGCCGAGATCTATGATTAACAATACAAATTAAACCTCAAATTTTAACTGGTATCTACAACAAATGACAAAAGTAGAAATACGCCTAACTATAGGCAATTCATTGTAAAGCCATTTACGTTTTCATATAAATGCTTCAGATTTTCTGCTTGAAAACTCCTTGAACTTGAGTCTTTGGACACGGACGATGAGATTAACTAAGAAAGGGCAGTAATTTTTCTCCGTTGCATGAGAAATTTCTAAAAATTTAGATCACTCAGCGCTGGGTAACCTACGTTTTTAGAAATTTCTCATGCAACTGAGTAAAAGTGACTATTTCTCTATGAGTCAGTCCTATCGGCCGTGTACAGAGCTTTAATTGTGGTTAGCAATATTTTAAGATTTATCAAGCTACTTTCTCGACATGAGCAAAAAATGAGCTCAAACATTTCCAGGACCCAAAACCAAAAAATCCTTTAGAAATCAGCTTAAGGTGATTCGCTGTGACATCCTTATTCTCGGAACCGCTACGAAACATTAACTGCACAAATATAAGCTTCTACGACATGTGCAACATTCAAATTGTTACCCCACGTTTGCTGCACTGCAGCATACATGAAGTAGCAATTTCAGGTGAAATTGGGCACTGATTTCCGAGATTTGTGTAATTGAAAATTCGAAGTGGTAATGCATGCCATTTGTGGACCCTACAAGAAATCACCTTAAAAGATGAAGATGAATTTTACAAGTAGTAGACAAAATACGCATATCAGTCAAAAGATAAGCAATTATAAAGGAATTTCAGCTATCCCCCGAAGAACGCGTTACCCACTGAGTTGCACCCACCGCTTTTTCTCGGCGGGGTTTCAACCAGTCGGTCTGATTTTTTGCATGTGAGTAGGGTCAATGGAGAACTAGTCACTCGCAGAAAATCAGAGCGCTTGGTTGAAAACCCACCGAGACAAAGCGGTGGGTGCAACTCAGTGGGTAACGCGTTCTTCGGGGGAAAGCTGGAAAAGGAAATAAATCAACACACCCAAGGAAAAGCTCTTCACAAAGGGATTCCGTTAAGAGGTCCGACAAAATTAAAACATTCAGCTTAAAACGTTAACTACAAGAAAGTCACTTACCTGGTACGAGTAGTGCGGTGGGTAGTGCGGGTGCGGGTGTGCCGGTGGCATATCGCCTACTCCCATACCGACGCCCATCCCGGGTGGAAAGCTTAGCAGATTGGCCAGATCCTGCCAGCGCTGTTCCATCGACACGGCGCGGTTCAGCGGAACGCGGGACTGTAACAACATCCAAACACACAGAAAAACAGGAAATCTATTAGTTTTCTAATGCTCTTCACGACATGGACGATTAAAAGCTTCCTCCGGGCGCGGGACGAGATGAATTGTTTTAGCAGTAGGATTGCAAGATTGAACGATAGCATCGGCTGTTCGCTACTGGAGACCCCCGGATTGGTTGAGAACATCTTGTCTTGGAGCGTAAATTACAGCCCACACCCACTGCCGGCAGAGGGGCTAGCGAAACCGAACGGATGACACACCAGTAATTACGCGCTTGAGTTTTGATAGCTCTCCATTAGGTTCGGATTTGATAATATGGATTCGCGTAGTTGTTTTGGAAAAAATCACATAACGTCGTACAGCGTGCTGCCGAGTTGGTTTCGGGGGTGATGGGGATGGGGGCTGGTCAGTCGGTCACCGAGGGGGAACTGCCAGGGGGGAATAGCAAAGTTCACCTCGAGGGGGCGGTAGTTGAATGAAAGAGACACAAAGCGGGAGAACGCGACACAGTACAGTAGCAACAACACATCGTCTATTGCGTTTGAGAGGGAAGAAAGACCACCGGGGACAGGGGAAAGATAATTCTATATCATTTTCTTTAATTTTCAAACGGTGAAGGTCATGTCGCAGATTTTTTTTCACGTTCCACCATTTAAAACGCACATATGTGCGACTGTTAAATGTTTCACTGTTGCTGCTGCTGCTAATATTGAAGGGTACGGTGCGGTAGTTTCCTGCGTCGATGTCGTCGTCGTCGTTGTCGCTCATGGATAGAGATGTAATAATATGCGGCAGCTACTGTACTGTTGTTTTTGCTGCCCTCCCCCTTCGCGTCGTCGGTTGTTAGTACATATTTGCCATAGTTGCCGGTAGCTTTTTAGAGTTCGAGGCCTTATTTCGTGCCTGTCTGCGTTTTGACGTACACGCATTCCTCTGTGGTCACGGGACCTTGAACTGGGTCTGCGGCTCTGAATTGTACTGGGTCAAGGTTCGTCGCTTGGCAGGGCAGTCTCCATTGCGATATGAAGAACGGACTTGACCCTAAGCTGGGTCCTGAGCCGATTTCGGTACGGAGATAGTTCCAGAACGATTTTACTCCAATCCCGCCAATTCTAAGTAGGTAACGCACCTGTTCCCGTGTGCCATCGCTAATGCTAATACCGGCGACTAATAGGCTGTAATTTGCGTTTGTAGTCAATTAAATGGCACGCCAGTCGGTAAATGGTTTACATACGCGGCATACAACAGCAGTCTACCTCTGTAATTACGCATCCGTGTGGGTTGTTGCTGTTGCTGTTTGCTACTAGTTAACTAGTTGCTGATACATAGTGTCTCTACGCTGCGGAGAGAGACTATCAAATGTGTATAATGTGGCCTCCATTTCAGTAGTACGGTGTTAATTTTATAATTTTCATCTCAAGTACTAAACACTGCTATATAAAGTGTGAACATTCTGGCTAATTGCGTTTCTAAGGGAAGTCATACTTGATTTCATTTCGCTAAGAGATTTGAATAATATAGAGTTAAGGGTGGCCACTTAATTTAAGAAATTAAATTCCCGTATTCCCGGTGCTTAACATGCTTTTCCCGTTTTCATATAAACAGCTAAATATGGTAGAAAAGGAATACCGGCGAGGTAGATTTCTGCAATTTAGCAACACTATAAATTTTCAATAACTTTACAATTCATAAGACAATCGCAACTAATTGTAAAGTTTAATTTTAGATAGTTTTGAGAAGTCCGAAATTTAAAAATCACAGGATTATGAAATGTTTCTATGTTCTATGTACATTTTTCGAAGGCCACTAGCCCGAACGCTACTGGGCCTGAATGTTATAAAGTGATTGAGCTTTGAAATTCTCATATAAAACAATGAGATTTAGAACAATAACATTTGAGCTCTCGGACTAAGAATTTTTGTTTAAAGATTACATGAG